>NW_028301547.1:10102500-10282500 GCF_042242905.1 Orbicella faveolata | reverse complement strand
GAGAGTTGGGTTGGTTGGCAAAGTTGTTAGTGGCAATATTAAAGCTGTTCGAACGGTACCTGATCTACTATGAGAGTCCCGTAACAATACAATGGTTATTTATCTATAGATTGCATGTATCAGTTTGACTTTCCGCTGTAGTATTTTTGAGATATGTCATTGAACACACACACACGTTCGGCCGCCGATTCTATTGAGAACAAAGTTACTCTTTCCAAAGCGTTTCAACGAAAATAAACTCAAAATCCAAACTTCAAACAGTTTAAATCCGTATAACATTAGATGTATTTAGAAAAACGTTTACTCCATAAACGGTTAAACGCATTTAATTCTCGCGCTGTATAATAAAAACATTCAAATCACGAGATGCGTTCCAAAGAATACTATTGGATACGTATTGGATGGATACTGTATCAGTTTGACTTTCCGCTGTAGTATTTTTGAGATATTCAATGTACACAGGAAGCCCACTATACAATTACTGGCAAATGTTTAGCTTTTGATAACAAAACAGAAAACCAAATACTTGTTATTTATAGTAGCGGTACATGTTTCATAAACTAAACTACACTTGCGTGACTGGAAATTGTACTGATATATTGATAATATATTTAGGCGCTCCCCCTATAATTATGTAAACACTCGACATAAATTTCAAACGCTAAGAAAAATTTTTCCCCAAAACGGATTTTAGGGGATTTTGGATATGTTATTCTCCTAAACATTCTGCGTCTTTTGATACCAAATTTGTTTCTATTCGATTTTTTTCCAGGTAACACATATATTTTTTGTTTGACGACCAGACTATAGCGACATAAGCACAAGCATAAGCCAGTGAGGACGGGGGCGACATAAGCATAAGCACAAGAAAAACAAGACAAGTTTGATTTTCTTGTGCTTATGCTTATGTCAAGTGAGGATGGACCAACATAAGCATAAGCCAGTGTAGTGAGGACGGGCGCGACATAAGTATAAGCTCAAGCCGACGTTTGAGGAAGCCTGGTACCAAAATTATACGCTTTCAGACCTCGTGCGCATGCTCCAACTCTTATGCTTATGTTGCGCCCGTCCTCACTGGTGCTTATGTCGCTAGTGAAAACCACGCTTAAGGCCTGTTTACACTAGCAATTTTGTCGCGCGACACGGTCTGCAATTTTTGCGTATCGCAACTCAAAATCTCGCGTGTAAACAACCTGCAATTTCACGGCGATTTCATGGCAATTTCAAAGCGATTTGATGCAATTTTTCAAAACCGGGATAAACTCCGGCCTGATGGGCCACTTGGCTCGCATGCAGACTTTACCTTACCTTTACCATAAAGTGATATTTAATTACTCGACTACTGAAATATCTACACCAGAAGACTCGGAAATGTCAAACTGCTTACTTTAATGATCTTAATTTCGTTTTTGATATCACGAAACTTGATTTTCGCGAAGAAAGAAGTAACGCGGCGTTACATTTGTGACTTGTGAGGTCGTGGAAGATCGTCCTGCGATAACATTGTTGTCAAGTTCCAAGTGTAAATATCGTCTTCCCTTGATGAAGCTCCCTTTATCCCGTCGCCCCGTCTATAGTAAGGGCAACCCCTTCCCTTCACGAAAACTAAGAACCGTCACCCTTCACCGATAAAGAATCTTTGAATTCGATAGCACGTTATTGCCGTGGCGATTTTAAAGACTAGGAGTATATATTGTTAAAAATTTAAATAACCACTGCTGACACTTAATCTAGGAAGTATACTTACGGTACTTTTCAGTTTTATTGAAGAGTGTAACTCAACAACAGTTGCTATTAGTAAATTGTAAAATATTTCATGAACATAGGGTGGAACATAGAGTAGTTTTGTTTTGGCCGGGGAGCCTGCTTTCCTTCAAACACGAAACACTCTTTTTCCTGTATCAAATCAGTGTACAGTGTAGCATTAAAAGATTTAATTAAAGTAACAAAATTGTTAGAAAGCGCTATCAGGGAATTTCTGGATTACCACTCCTTCATTGATCATTGTACCAGTTTGTCCTAACTGCAGGCTACATACGAGGGATTTTGCGCTAAAGCATGCATAGAGGGTGTTGCTGACGGAAAGACAGATTAGTTTGTTAAACCAAAATACCGAGACCACCACGAAGATTTGCTCTCTCTGGGTCAGTAGCATGACGTATACAGAAGATTCGGTTCTGTTGTTGGCCTACTCTGCCGCAGACTGTTTTACAATAACTGCAGACATTTGCGCCCGCTCATTGGCCAATTTTCATTTTCAATAAGCGGTCAGGCACATGAATATATAATTTACGCAATGTGTCAACGAGCGAGAGCGGACAATTTGACGATTTGTCGTTGTAAAAAAAAACAAATTGACGTCAGTTTTTCATGCGTCTGTCCTGTTATTGACAATCAATATCGTCGTAACATTGTCAAAGAAGTCTGCGGATCCACTCAGTTATCGCCTCGTGAATCCACAGCTACTTCGACAATGTTATGACGAAATTCATGATCAATAACAGGACAGAGGCATGAAAAACTGACGTCAATTTGTTAACTGGCATCCGGTCTTTCCTCTTAGAGTCACTTAAGGGCCAGGTCGCTCTAGAGCGAGTTCAAATATTTCCAATTTTTGGCGCAGAAAAAAATTAGCAAAAATTTCGCAAGTTCCAAATTTTGGCAGTGGTCACATTAGACCAACATTTTGGAACCAAAACGTTCCTGATCGTAATACACGTCATAAGATCTATACTTCTCAATTAACTCGTCGCAGATTTTTCTTCACGCTACACCTACATCTACATCTGCATTATTGGGTTCTTGCAAAGGGAGGCATGCTCCCATCACTGCAAGACATTAAATAAAAAAAATAAAAAGCAGGGTGGGGGTGGGGGGTGGGGGGTAAAAAACCATAAATATGTATAATAAAATATGTACATAATTTAAAAAGATTACTGTATGTTCTTGACTCTCCGCTCCACAGCAGCTCGTGATTTTCGGCCGATGTTGCTGGACTTGGGTTTGTGTTGTTACTTGCACCACTTGCGATCGAAGAAGATTGTCTCGCTGAAGCCATCTCTTCAAATTGCTGCCAGTAACCGGACCCAGGGTACGAGTCATAATAATCTGAATAAAAACGCCGCTCACATTCCTCGTTTGCATTGAAATAACTGTGAAAAGCGTCAGATGGACCGGGTTAAAAAATGATTTAGTCCCGCCATCGCACTTGCCAAACTGGACTAGCTGTTTTCTCGCCGTAATTTTATCCAGACATGTTTTAAAAAATATGACAGTTAAATGGTTAAAAAAAAAAATTGTTTGCTCTGCCAAAATTTGGAAGCCTCCCAGGCAGCACTTCGGCTTCTTTGAAGATTGGCGAAATTTCGGCAATCCGGAAAAATTTGGCAAGTTTTTGAAACTGGGGGTCGCACTTATTTTACGCTACTTGTTGACAGATTTGTTACTTATACAAACCAAATTGGCTCCAGTGACACCCGGGCCGAGTGTTAGCGAGAATGATACCGGTTTCACGAAGGTAGACTTAAGTCACAAAGCCCTAGGTTTCATTGACCGCAACAAAGCACTGAGGTGTGGTACTAAGAGCAGGGGCCTCCCAGGCGGGGTAGCATGTTCCCTTGATCCCTTGAAAATTTCACTTTTTCTCCCTTGTTCCCTACGGGGCTCCTGGTCCTATTAACCTGCAAACCCCAGTCGGCGAATAACTGTTAACCATTCCGAAGTTCTCATAGTTGATAGGACTTCATAAGAAAGTTCCGGTTGAATACACTGATTAGATGTCTCCGCTGCTTTTTCAATCCCTTCCTTTGTTTTCGTAATAGATCCTCTTCATAAATAGCTACCAATTATAAATTCTTTGGAAGTATTAAAATTAGCCTTACTAACCTCAGTTTTAAGTTGATAATTCCCAAGAATTTTTACTTCCAAACGAAGTGAGTCTAATTCAAGTTTATGTTGTTTATACAAAGAATTTTAAATTGGCAGCCCGTTATGAAAAGAGTCTATGGCATGCAGTTTCAAGTTTACATGACCGAGTTGTTCCTGCGGCCAGACATTGAAAGCTCATGGTGCACACATTCGAAATTGTAAGAATCTGAATGGGACTGATTGATGAGTATGCAGATGTAATTTTAAAAAAAAGTCAGACTTCAATCAGTACATACAATATAAACCAACAAAAGATAGACATAACTGGATTCTAAAAACGAATGGAGAACCAACTCGGCTATAAAACTGATAAAATCCTTCCCAAAACAAAGGTCCCGACCTCACGGTTCAAGTGGCAGTATTAACAGAGTAAAATGGATGAAATTTCAGAATGATGCGGGGTTTTTCAAGAAAGTGTACAACCGTTTCGTTGGGGCAAAGAAGTGGCCGTAATAACGAGACGTGACCGTATCAACGAAGTGGCCGAAGACTGCTTTCCAATGTACATGTATTTCTTCAAGGTAGTCTGTCAGGTTGGGGTCTATGGATAGATTTTGTTACACTATTTCCCTTTTTTCCCTTTTTTTTCTTATTTCGTCACTTGTGATTATTTATCTTTTATTGATTTATCTGTAAATAATGCAATGAAACTTAAAAAATAAAGAAATAGCTAAATAATGATAATAATAATAATAATAATAATAATAGTAATAGTAATAGTAATAGTAATAGTAATAGTAATAGTAATAGTAATAGTAATAGTAATAGTAATAGTAATAGTAATAGTAATAGTAATAGTAATAGTAATAGTAATAGTAATAGTAATAGTAATAATAATAATAATCATAGAGAGGTTAAGCATGACGTTAACGGCAGACGGGAAACGGCAAAGATAACTTCTCATTTTGAGTTCTTTTCTTCTAATCCGTAAATAAAGCACACAAAAATGGAATAACCTCTCCTACTATTCATTGCAAATACAAATAATTTCACTCTGCTGTACACACAGCTGAAGAGAGACGGCAAAAGTTTCATTTTTGCCGTTTACCGCTTGCCGTAAACGTCATGCTCAACGTTTCTAATAATAATGAAGAATTTGTGGTGCACAAATTCCATAGGGATATGTTCAAATGGGCATTACAACTCAAATGATCTGAAACTGAAAGTTACAAGCCCTAAAACTTCAATTACAGCTAACTAATTTAAGTCAAAGGTGATGGTTATCAGAGGCGGGAAATAACAATAAATCTAAAATTTACTGGTAAGTTCTTTCTAACGCTTTTTTGAGTTATTTTTTTGTAAAAAAAAATACCTCTTAGTCGGCGCGTCGGGTATGTTATGGACGGGTCAATGGATGAGTGAGAGATGTATGTATGTCACACCAATCAGATTGGATCCACTATAAACAGCCAATCAAATTTCTCGTTGTAAAGGTAAATGGTATGTGAGAAGAACTGATCCCGACACAGTTTAGAACGGCCATATTTATTCTTCTATGAAAGAGGAGGAAGTATTCATATATTGGGCTCACTTCGACATTTTCTGTGGGTTAGGCTGAGATTTTAGTTACGAACGAAAGGAGCCTTGAGGTTTGAAACAGTTCGTGAGTTAGTACTATCCAAATGCAACGAGATATTTTTATTTTTAGTTACAAAGGTACCTTGATATTTTTGTTTTTCCCAAGGAGTAAATTCAATTAGAGGTCACGAATCGTCGCTTCTAGTTCTTAGAACATGTTTTAGAGGAGACGAGACTATTTAGATTTGAAACAGTTCTAACATTTACAATAGTAAGTGCAGGTAACAATTGTTTTGTTCTAGTTGCATGCAAATATAACGAGATATTTTTATTTTTTAGTTACAATGGGTAATTCGACACTCTTGTTTTTCACAAGGGAGTAAATTCAATTAGAGCTGACGAATCGTCACCACTCTTTACCACGAGATGTTTGCTATCTTTAGCTACAAATGGTAACTTAACACTTTGTTTTTTTATATGGGAGTAAATTCAATTAGAGCTGACAAGTCATCGGCTATTGTTCCCAGGATATTTAACAAAGAAAAAGCTTTCATTTCTGGACGGTTTTTACGTTTCTGCAGTAGCAGTTTATTTTTATTTGATGGGCATTTCATGACATTCTTTTCAGTCCGATATTTTTAAAGGTAAAAAGTATGAAAACTGCCCAAATGTTCTTTGAAGACTGCGTGGCACCAAGTTAAAGTGCAATTTCATTAAATCAGACTTTCAATGTGTCAGAGCGGTTTTTTTTTTCTCTTTCTTTCTATTTTCGGTGAAGTAGTGTTGTTGTGTTGTGTTGTGTAAAAAGGGTAAACTTACGACTCGTATAAAATGGAAAAAGGTCTCAACTTGAGTATTTTTGAGCAAAAATTCCTCTTGGGGGGAAGGGCTATGTGATCGGGGAGTGAGGGAGTTTTCGACACGTGTCACACCAATCACAGTGAGGGTTTTATCAAAGAAAGAATCAAAGAAAAAAAAATAAGAAGGTATCTACATTAATCTGGAGACGTGTCAGATTACTGTAGTTTGTTCAGTCAAACATTTTATGGCTTACTATTTAGCTATCTCACCATTACCGATGTAACATCGTATGTACATCATAAATTCCCAGTTTGTTTCTTGCTGTACATCGCAACCAAAAAAACTTATCAAATTTACCAAATCATTACTGTAAACAGCTCCATGAATCCGCCTCCGAGACTTCACAAAAAAACTCTTGCACGCCTTGCGTGCCTATGTTCTTTAAGGGTTCGCGGGCTAATTGTTATGCGGGAACCGTTGTAGCCTGGAACGCGACTGCTCGTTTCTCAGAAAAGAGTCAAGATATTGGCTGACCAATCGGCTGACCATGAAGAAATACGAGGCACCTCTGACAGCTGTTTTTGAGTTATTTTTTTTACAAAAAAATACCTCTTAGTCGGCGCGTCGAGTATGTTACGGGTCAATGGGTGAGTGAGTGAGTGAGTGAGTGAGTGAGTGAGTGAGTGAGTGAGTGAGTGAGTGAGTGAGTGAGTGAGTGAGTGAGTGAGTGAGTGAGTGAGTGAGTGAGTGAGTGAGTGAGTGAGTGAGTGAGAGAGATGTATGTATGTCACACCAATCAGATTGGATCTACCATAAACAGCCGATCAAATTTCTTGTTGTAAAGGTAAATGGTATGTGAGAAGATCTGATCCCGATAAAGTTCAGAACGGCCGTATCCATTCTTCTATAAAAGAGGAAGTATTCATATATTGGGTCTACTTCGACATTTTCTGTGGGTTAGGCTGAAGATTTTAGTTAAATGAACGAGATGAGCCTTGAGGTTTGAAACAGTTCATGAGTTCGTAGTATGCAAATGCAACGAGATATTTTTATTTTTAGTTAAAGGTAACTTGATACTTTTGTTTTTCACAAGGAGTAAATTCAATTAGAGGTCACGAATCGTCGCTTCTAGTTCTTAGGACATGTTTTAGAGGGGACGAGACTTTAGATTTGAAACAGTTCTAACGTTTACAATAGTAAGTGCGGGTAACGATTGTTTTGTTCTTGTTGCATGCAAATATAACAAGATATTTTTGTTTTTTAGTTACAAAGTGTAATGTGACACTCTTGTTTTTCACAACGGAGTAAATTCAATTAGAGCGGACGAATCGTCACCACTCTTTCCCACGAGATGTTTGCTATCTTTAGTAACAAATGGTAACTTAACACTTCTGTTTTTTATATGGGAATAAATTCAATTAGAGCTGACAAGTTATCGGCTATTGTTTCCAGGATATTAAACAAAAAAGCTTTCATTTCTGGACGGTTTTTACGTCTCTGCATTAGCAGTTTAATAGTTTTATTTGATGACATTCATTTCAGTCCGATATTTTCTAAGGTAAAAAGTATGAAAACTGTTCAAATGTTCTTTGAAGACTGCGCGACACCAAGTTAAAGTGCAATTTAATTAAATCAGACTTTCAACGTGTCAGAGGTTTTTTTCTCTTTCTTTCTATTTTCGGTGAAGTTGTGTTGTGTTGTGTTGTGTGAAAAGGTAAACTTACGTCTCGTATAAAATGCGAAAAAGTCCCTAAATTAACTTGAGTATTTTTGAGCAAAAATTCCTCTTGGGGGTTGGAAGGGTTATGTGATCGGTGAGTGAGGGAGTTATGCATGTGCGCGTGTCACACCGGGTTGTATCAAAGAACGAATCAAATTGCCTGTTAGAAAATAAGATGGTATCTACATTAATCTGGAGACATGTCAGATTACTGTAGTTTGTTCAGTCAAACATTTTATGGCTTACTATTTAGCTATCTTACTATGACCGATGTAACATCGCAACCAAAGAAAAAATGTCAAATTAACCAAATCATTACTGTACCATGAATGCCCCTATCTCCGACACCGGAAGCATATCACCAGGGGCGGGGCAGTAGACTCCTGAAATTTTTGTACTGGATCATCCAACAAAAAGTGACGTCACATCCGGTTTAAACGGTGCCGCGCAGCTCGTTTCACAAAGCGAAAAAATGGCGTTTCGATTGCGGAAGATTTTCTTCTATTTGCAAACCATCAGGTCCGTGCCCTTCCATACTGAGGATAGAAATATCGTGAAGGCACATTTCTTCGACTTTTGAAGCGACACTGTTGGCAAAAGAGAACAGTTTAGTATTGTTTTGAAGGAAAATAACGGAGAGCCTTCTGTCATCGAATGGCGGACTTTACACATATTCAAAACTGGTGTTGTTCCGACTTTTGGTTCTTATTGTTCGTGATTCGGTGATAACACTAAGTGCAATAGCCTATAATGTTAACAACAACCTGGATGAAGTATTGCTGGCCATAGTTTGCACTGTGTACAACGGGAACATAGTTAACAGAAGCCGTTTTTTTCTGAAAGTGAACACAGTTGGAGCTGTGTATCGACGTGCGTGTGGTGGAAAAGACATGCTGAAGCGTATACTCAAGGTTAGTATCCTATTTCCGTATCTCTTGTTGAATACGGTTTTTCTCTGTGAGAAATAAGCAATGTTGAGAGTTAGAGGCGAGCTTTGGGGATATCAGATTTCCCCGAAGAGATCAACAAAGGGGTGAAGCACTCCCCCACCAAATTTTCTGGGAGTACCCCCCCGGTTACTGTGAAGCTGTTCATAAATATACATGTATGCTGGACAGAATTCAAATTTTATCCAGCGGTCAACTGTACATTCCTCTGTATTGTCTGAACTGCAATGCTGGCCTGGGGATCAACTTCTTTGGGCAGTTCCAAAAGAGGGGGGTTGGCCTGTTTAAAGGGTTAGCTCCTTAGCCCGTAACTTTACCTCCGCTTTTGACAGGTACCCACTTCTACTGTGACCCGGGGCGGGGGGTACTCCCTTATATGCACTATAGGGGTATGTGTGGTCCCAAAAGGTATGGTTTTTCAGTCGTTTTGGTCATAAATAGGGTATCAGTTTTGGCCATTTTGGCCTTAAATAGGATATGGGTTTTGTACTCAAGTCTTGAATTGGGTAATGTTGTTTAGAAGAAGCTACTTTTTCATCATTATTGATAAGACCATAAACAAAAGGCGGTCAAAAATTATGTTTAGGGCAACTGTGTCAGCTACCATGGTGGTAAATAGGTTATTGAATTTTTATTCTGTTAATAAATAGTGTAGGGAGAATCGCAGATTTTGGTAGTCATAATTAGTTAATTCAACTATTTTGAGATTTTAAAGATATGTTCTATATATCAAATTGACTCAACAAGAGATGCCGTGGGAACACAGGCCGCTGGTGATTGTTTTCACAGCTTTTTTAGTTCTTCCAAAGATCTGTTTACAACACCTCATCTTCTGTTAATCTGGTGGGGATACAATGTAGCTCTGTAGCAACGGGACCTTTGTTCATTATTTGATCAATGTTTAAATGGCATCTACCTTCCATCTTGTAAAGAAAGAATGAAAAATGGCTGTCTCATACGCATGCATCAAATAATTCACAAAGGTCAGTTGTGATTGCTCCATTGTGGGTGGGCTGAGAATTCTAGCTTGGTTTGATCTTAAAGTGATTGTTTGCCATTTATTTCCCCATGCATTTGGCTGAATTTGACCCTGCATGACTATTCAAAACCCTTATTGAATAATCAAATGGGCAATATCCCTCTTTGTTTGAGTTTCCCTCAGTCATTCAATCACAGTGGGTTTTGCTGAATTAATTTTTTCTTCTTTGTAAATTGATATTTCTGCTTTAAATTCTAAATCTAGGCATCATGTGACACTCGCCATGCGAAGAGTTGTTGCGGCTAGCCAAGCCAAAATGTTTATATAAAGAAAAGTTGTCCTGCCTGTCAGGGTGCCAAAGCGTGACATGAGGCAAGGCTAGACAACTCACCCACCCCTGTTGTCTCGCAGGCGAGACAGGTTCATGATCCTAAATGTAAACAGTTGGTTGAATTTTCAAAGAAATAAATGAAAAGTTAGCTTGGCCAGGGTAACTCAGGAGAAGGGTTGTCTTGGGTACCCAAGACCATAGAAATGGTCCCTAGTAGGGCCATTCTATTTTATTTCCACACTCCCTCTTCTTCTGTTAACATGAGCTTTAGACGGGACTATAAAAGAGTTACTTCTGCACTTTTATCTTTTCTGTTAGGTGGTAAATATTGAGTTATTTAGTGTGTGGCTGGGGGAAGGGGGTGTGGATATAAAATGGAATATCTCTAGTCAGCTCTGGGCCCAAGTTGTGTGTTGTCTAACTGATTATACAAACTATACTTTCCAAAATCTTTATGGGTAGGTGTTTGAGAGGATCATCTTATATGTTCATTACTACTGTGGAACCCTGCCTTCTGGCCACCCCATTCACATAGCCACCACGTTATTACGGCCACTTGATTCTGCCTTGAACAAAGGCTCAGTCAGTCGGTCATTTTCTTATTTAAAGAACCCTTTTTAACCACGCTGTTAATGTGGTCAGATTTTTGTGGCCCAGCAACCGGATTAACAGAGTTCCACTGTAATTTAAAATTGTCAGTGTTGGCTGTTTTAAGAATATTTGTACCTCACAGAGGTGAAAATGAATTTGAGCTATTACCCACAAAACAAAATTCTGGATCGTACATTTTAGGAGTAATATACACAATTTATAACAAGCATCAGGCATCACTTTGATAGTGAAGTCCCATAACTCTATTATTTGGAGATTGGTTATCCACTATCCCTGAAATTACCAAGGCTGATATCTCTATTATCATGTCATCAAAGCCATAATATTTTGACACCTACTGTACCAAACACAGTTTCCTTAAGCAGTAACAAGAGTCTTTCTTTAGTAAACCAAAATAGTACTTGCTGCCAGGTGCTTTATAAAAGTATAACCCTTCCAGAAGCCTTCACAAAGTAATATCCGTAGCTAACAATTTTTTTGTGGCTGATTTAAACCTTGTAATAAATCATACTGAACTGACCCAAGTTTAATATACATTTTGTTGCATTTAGCTCACATGTTTTCAGTTTAAAGGAGAAGGTCACTCCAAAAAGCTTACTTTTTTTGTCTTCACTTATAGCAAGCGAATATTCAGCATTTCCACTCACCAAAGGTTAAGCCTCTGAAGTGCCTGCTATCCTTAAGAAATTCATCTCGAAATTAAGAAGCAACTTCGGAGGCCACCATTTTGCAACTGTCTTGGCAGCCTGAGGCTGTGTTTATGTGACTTCATTCTGTCCAACTCGAAATTGGTGGGAAGGAGAAGAACCTGCAACTGACTTGGCATCTGTCACAAGGTCAGCAAAATCTTTTTTTTTTTTCCAAGCGATTATCCTCTTCACTATCTTCAATGTTATTATTTTGGAGTTTACAGCATGTTTAGCTCAAAATAATATGTCTCAAGAGCAGCCATAACCCAGAGTGGTAGTCAAAAGGCTTGTCGCAAGCCATCAGGACAAAATCTGTCAGACAGAATGATGTCATGAAAACATGGCTAGGGTGCTTCTTTGGAGGCAAACTTCATAAGGAAAACCTGCATTTCAGACGCTGAAACTTCTGTGAGTGGCTAACCTTAGTGCAAGGTTTTCATTAGCGTTGACATACAGTTTATGTTTTTTGGAGTGACCTTCTCCTTTAAAATACACACATTAAGACTTAACTCAGTAGCAAGGTACCTCTTGTATCACCAGTAACAGTATACATGTATCCAAAAAACAAAATATATATTGTCCAAACTCAGTCATGTTAGTAGTGTTAGTGTCTAATGAGTTCCTGCAAAGAGATAATTATACAATCATTCTAGCAACTCTCCTCAATATTCTGGGAGTCTCCCACCTACCGTTTAGATCATCCATCCCAGGCAAGTTTTGAACTATTGTCTAGATACAAGGGACCATGGGCTCCTAGGGACAGTGCTTTAAAGTGCTATTATGATGAAATTTGCGGATGTCCTCCATAATATGAGCATAACAGTTTTGTTACCATGGCAACATACTGGGTTTCAACCT
Source organism: Orbicella faveolata (assembly GCF_042242905.1). NCBI lineage: Eukaryota > Metazoa > Cnidaria > Anthozoa > Scleractinia > Merulinidae > Orbicella > Orbicella faveolata. The sequence goes on along the minus strand of NW_028301547.1, from coordinate 10,270,118 downwards.
TCCCTGATGATTATAGGCTTTTCTGGCCACCTTTGGCTTTCCATTTTGATATTTGCCAATGGTGCCTCATCAGCACGATCTAGGAAGCATATTAACATGCAAAGTCAAAGTCGTAACCTCATTTAACGTTTTTCAAGCTGAAAATCACTGAATTAGTGAAATCAGGTTACAGGGGACTGGAAAAGAGCAAGGTGCCATGGGAAAATACAGGCTGTATATAATTTTTATAGCCATAGGTGTGTTTCCTGTAGTTCTAACTATGAGCCTACCAACCTGATGTGATATTGGGTTAAGTGTATGACAACATCAGTCACCTCATTTGCATATTTCTATTTTTCAAACCTACAGATCTTTGGAACTGATACAGATATTTGCAAAAGGTAAACAGCATTTTTAATCTTTTGTGGAATTCTATGTCATACACCTGAAAATTCTGACTCAAGGGGTAAAACTTTAAGGATAGAAGCACTTTAAAGCATTGAGTTGAATTTATGCTGTTGGCAAAATTTTACTGTAAGGTGTCGAAAGGAAGTTGGAGGGGAATTTGGTGTGGTTATTGAATTGACAGACGTTGGTTCTGTTATTATTGTCATTATCTTCTATATTTTTGAGGCAGAATGGTTGTTGGAAAAAGCAAAACTGGCAATATGCTCACTGACCTGTGTTTAGATGATTTTAGGTTTTTGTCTCTGACAATGAAGGTCAATTTGAGTAGTTACACTGTCTTTACAATAGAACATATGGATATTAATAGTATAGTTATATTTCAATATCCTCAAACTAAGATTATAGTAATTTTATGGGTCAATTTCTACCTCTGCTTTAATTTGTTTAAACCAGTTTATTTTTTAAACCAATTTAATTTCATCAAATGGGAAGGGGCAATCTGAGAGCAACAATAAATTAGACCAACAAATATAAGGACATTTGCAATGGTTGCTTTCATGGCCTAGTGGAGATGAAGTGGACCAAAAAGTCAGAGATCTGATGTTTGAATCTAGGTCTGTCTGTACAAAGATTGTATTGTAGTATAGGAGTATTATGGTAAGTTATCACTTATGTTGGGGGATTGATATGGGATCCTGGCTGTACTGTTGTAGGGTAGGAATAGGGACTGAGGGGGTGGGTGGTGTGCTTGTGATCCTTTTTAAAAACCACTCTAAAAGTGAAAACAAACTGATTTCAATTGAAAAATTTACAGCACAGGTAAATTAAAAATGATACATTATATCTTGTTTTTATAGGTGGTAAATGAGCAAATACTCTCATGATCAAGAGACCTGTCCAAGTGTGATTTTTTTTTACTGATAATGGAAATCATAATAAAGATGCAAAGCCACCTTGGTGTGATTTCTTCCTTGACAGTGAAGTGCAACCTAACCAAAAGTTGCATTCTGTAAGAGGTTTACAAAAATTAAATGGAAAATTAAACTACACCAGTTTGTATTAATTTTATAAGTACTCCTCTCTCCAAGATATATTTGGTATGTTGTTGTACATGTACTGGCACGACTATAATGTAGAAATTTTATGGGAAATGTTTCCATTTAAAAAATATGTAGCTGAGACACAATAACAATAATTCTCATTTCTGTGGTGTTTTCTTTGGTGTGAAAGTGTAAAAACAGATTCTATTACCCTACATGTAAGTTGAAGAATATAGGAGCTCCTCTGCAAAAGTTTGTTGTTTTTTTTTTTCTGTTCATTTTTTTTGTTGAACATTTATATTTTCCTATAAGCAGTTTCTTCACAACACATTGTAAGATAATAACTAGCCATAGAAAGGACGTTTTTGTCTCAGAGATCATTTTCAAGATAAAAAAAAAAGTGATTTTCATTTATATTTTTTATTTTCTTTGGGGACATCATTTTGAGAATTTCCCTAAAAATATCACAAGGTACAAAGGAAGGGGCGAAAAAAAAAAGTTGTTTTCATTATCAGTTTGAGTCTCTCTCTGAAGCTGCAATGTATGGTTATTTTATACTGTTGTGGATAACGTTAGGTCCATTTTAATTCAAAATACAAATGGGAACTTACATTGAGAATCACACAATCTCTTAAATTGGCACTGTTTTGTTTTTTGCTTTTTTTCCAGAAAACAATTTGAACATCCTTGTTACACAAGGAGAAGGGGGGAGGTATTCTACATAGTTTTAAATGGGGAAGCTCCACCTCAAGGTCCAACCCCTTAATACTGTATCCCTTTTCTAAACCCTTAGAAAGTAGTTTTAAAATATCTTTTAGAACAATATATCAGAATCCCCTCATTCTGGCTCATGAGAGTAAATGAGAGATTTTAGAACTAGAAGAAGGGAAATCCCTAAAAGAAAGATTTCCGTACCCTTTCATTATACACCTGAATTCAACTTGTCAGAAATCCCCTACCCTTTAATAGTTATATCTGAAGCCTGAAGCACTGCTTCGATTTCAGCCAACTTGGTCTATAATTTGGTGATACCGAGTGAGGACAGGATGACTGTGTTTACTTACGTGAGTGCCCCCAATCGAACAAGTTAACTGGCCCATGCTGAACATCATTGTTACCACCATTGGTAACTTCCTTTACTTGGAAAACAACGGAAATTGAAGTGATGGCCATATTGCCAAAATTAAATGGCATACACTGTACAAGGACATAGTAGTCTCCAAGCAAGATTATAATAAATTAACTGCCATGTGGTTAAATTTCAAAATTAATATACATGGTTACTCAGATTAATTTCTTAGCTGTGACATTACATGATTATGTACTTTTAAGGGACTTTCCATTCCCAGCTCATTTCAAGTGAACAAACTTGTCACAATTGGAATGTCACGAAAAATTCACACAACAATATCTGAAGCAAATGAACACAACAAAAAATTTCCTCCCACTTTTAATTAATAACCCTCCCCGAAGACAGTTTGCAAGTGATTACTGTTGGTGTTCCCTTTGCCGAGCACCATATTATATCCAGAATAATCCAGAGATATGCTGACAAAAGTTTGTAATTAATCTTTGCATGAAGTAATTGAAATTTATAATTCTCATTCCAAAGGTCTACAGGCGTGCAAGTGAAAGCCACTGGAGTGATCAACCATCTTACTGCCAATACAGTCAAGTAAATCAATCCTCTTTAGCTTATTATAGGAGATGACAATGTTACACTAAGGAAATGAACAGAATCCTGGTCAAAAATTTTAGGCAGCTGACTAATAACTGCATTTTTGTTGCAGGACAAAGGATACATATGACAGGGACAGGAATCAGAAATCTTAAACCAACTGAAAGTACATTGACTTTATAACTGCTTATTTGGAAAAGTTGTAGTGTTACACGAGCCAACCACGAGTCCAAGTCAACCTCGAGTCAACCACGAGTCAAGACAATTTTTTTTCCTTTTTCTTATTTTGTCCCCCACAAAATATAGATTGTAGGAAATAAAATATATGAAAATAGATTGTCTAACAGGACCACCTCGATCGCGGCTCGCGTCATCTTGTAGTCTTACACCGGACCTTGGGATCGTGTTCAGTCCCCCCCAAACTATGGTAAGTCATGTTATTATATGGCTAGCTCTGTGAGCAGGCAAGATGAATCAAATCCTGCACTGTGATTGGTTACCCGAGCGGGCAAGATGGAGCTATCTTGCCCGCTCGGGACTACCCGCTGTGTCCCGCAGGAAAATTTCCCTGAAAGCCATATAATAAATCCTTTATTGACCAAGTTTGTTTGGCTAAGATGACTGGATATTGGCCTCGTTCTTTTTTTACGTGTTTATGGACCTCGACTCCGTCTCGGTCCATAAACACGCAAAAAAAGAACTTGGCCAATATGCAGCCATCTTGACCTCACACTTGGTCAATAACCCATATTTATTTGCTGTGTCCATTGCCGATTATCAAGGTAAGGCCCTCTTTACACAACCCTTCTTTACCGTGGTGGGTAACCCTTTTGCAGTCAAATGTTTTTAATCAAGCGCTTACATGAAAACAGTAATCAAGCCAGGTCAGCCTCCCTTGTCAGGTAACCGAGAGTCAAGTAGACGCGGCCAGAGGGGTTGAAATTTCTTCAATTCTTACATGTAAACAGTGCGCCAAAAGCTAAACCCGGGTTGGTACTTTCAGTCAAATAACCATGTTATTTAGTTTTTTTGGTTTGTACATCGGGACCTCCCACCATTCCGTTATACTTTCTAAGTTTTTTGTTTGTCATCTTTCTAGCCCATGTTTTCAGTTTTTGATCGGTAAAAAGGCTGGCCTGCCGTCAGCCTCGAAGCAAACCACATGCTAACTACCCAGGTTGGTGTAAATAAGTGTTTATTTTTAGCACTCTCTGCGGTGATACAAGCCCAGGTAAAAAGCAACCCGTGGTCGTGTAAAGAGGGCCTAAGATTGTCTTATCCAAATACATGTAGTGAGTGACATGAATCTAGTAGACTATCTACTGACTCAGACAAAAGTTGAACGATATTAAACATTCGCCCCACATGAGCGAGTTGCCTCTTTCCTGAATTTCGCGCCCTACCTTGAAGTTCCAATAACTGTTCCAGGATCGTGTTTAAAGAACTGTATTAGTGCTGCAAAGCTGCATTATATTTCATAAAGAAATCAACGACAATAGTGACAATAACCTTATAGAGCTGAAATGAACAAATGAAGAAAATCACCTATATTCACATATTTTATTTCCTACAATCTACTTTTTTTTTTCGGAAAAAAGAAAAAAAAAGGAAAAATGTGGCTTGACTCATGTTTGACTGGAGGTTGACTCGTGACTCGAGGTTGACTTGGGTTCGCAGTTGACTCGTGTAAGGCTAAAACTCTAATTGGAAATGCTATAAAGACGGCATATTTTCCCTGTAAACTACATGTATAAAGTAACACAGAATTGAGAAGGGAAAATGCATGCAGTTCAATTCAGTGATTAGGCCAAGAAAACAATTACCACCCTGTGTAAGATCAAATTTATAGCTGATATTTAAAATACACCAACAACAACTGTACATTATTTTCTTACTTAAGATATCAGTATTTATTTGCATATTAAGGCAAAAGATTCCAAGACAATTCAGTTCTTGAAGCAAGTAGCCACTTCAAGCCAACTGAAAATTAACTATACTGCTTTGTGCCACCCAAAAGGGAGTCTACTGAAATTTTATGCAGTTGTGGGGCCACAAATTTCAAGTACAGGGTAAATTTGCAAAATCCCGCCAAATTCACAAAACATGCAAAATACCACAAAATTCACCAGAAATCTAACCAAGTCCATGTCGTTACAACATATTTGAAACTTACATGTATCTTGGCTGTTGGGGCTGTTTATTTGCCGTAGACTTACAAATTTATTGTGAAACTTTGTCACTGCAACAAGTAAACAACATCCCCAAACTACCAGGCATTCTTAAATAATTACTGTTACCAAAAACTGGGCAGTGGCCACGATGTAAAACGTTTTGCCATTGGCGAATTTCTTGAGCATATTGTTGTTAAAATTTAACATCTCTGTTTAAAAGAACCTCGTGGTCAAACAGATGGCAAACACATATGATAGTCCAAACGAGGTGCCCAAATTTTCCTGCAAAATTGCCGGATTTAGAAAGGCAACACTTAATACAGCTAGTCAGTGTTTCTGTTGTTACCATAGAGGCTAATGCTCATCATTCCCCCCCCCCCAAAAAAAAATGGCAAAATTGCCGTCTTTTTTTTGTTAAAAATGTTCATCAAAGCAATGCAAAGCCGATTGCTTTCCAGCGAAATTTGCCCAGAAAATTCCCACAAAATCAGCTGCCATTTTTTGGCGATCGTTTCTCAGTGAAATTTGCCCTGAAAATTCCCACAAATTTCCCACAAAATCAGCTGTTTTATCTGTGAATTTGTCTTTGAAAATCCCGCAAAATTTGACTATTCTTCCGCGACCTATCAGAAGCCCTAAAAAGAGTGAAAACAAGCTGCTTTAACAAGGGAGAGCCTCCAAGACTTTTCAGAACAATTTGCTCAGCCCCACTAGCCTTAGTGCTATAACCATTGCTGAGGGTAAATAAGGGTTATTTACATGTATTTATTTCCTTTTAAGAAAATTGAGACATTTAACAGTCCCTCAGTTGAAGGAATACTCATTTTACTAAAAAAGAAAACTGTACTCACCATATGCTATCAAGATACTGCTAACTTCTCTCTCAATCTTTTTCTTAGTTTTGCCATTATTAATGAAGTAATTTATCCAGAAACTGTTGAGAAAGCAGAATATAATTAAATTCCATCTTTTCTAGCTAAGAATTAGATCTGTAGAACAATGATAACCTTTGTTTATCAATTTATAAACATACGTGTAGCAGTTGGACAGAGCCATGCATGTTGTGGGAGCAAAATTTCTGGCAACTGACATAACTGCATAAAGTTGCAGGTTAAAAAAAAACAATTCTGGACTGTTATGTACTTTAAAGATTAGCCCTTTTCACAGTTAACTTTTCTCCTTTGCATTAAAATATAATCTAGCACGTGTGCAAGGCAATTTTAGGCTGTTTCTTAGTTTCAGCCCAAAATTGCCTCGAATCCGCCTTGGATTACATTGTAATGCAAATGAGAAAAACTAACTGTGACAAGGGCTATCTCGAGTCTTTACTTTGTGCTGACAACTGATGGTGGAAGCTTGATGAATGAAGTACCTGTGGGGTCTGTTTTATATGGAGTAAAATACATGTAAGGTTGTCCTTGAGTATCAAAACCTCTTATTTCCTACATAGCCCAAGTTGGGATATCAACATTTCAACTCAAGTAAGATATTTTGGTTGGCCATATTAATTATCCACTGTAATTAAGGGGTAATGATGATGGTTGAACTTTTAAGTGTACTAACTAACACAGTGGTGTTATTTGGGTTGTTGCACAGCACTTCTGTTTTCTCTCTAGAGAGAAGCATTGCGTGACGACACCAGGAACCATAGGAAGGAGACTATATTGGTATTCGATGTATGGAAATAATTTATACTAACTAGTATTACGAGAAGAAACTATTCACCTGTAATGTAATAGAACACAACTTAATTAGCCTTTTCCCCAATCCTTAGCAACTTGTTCCATTATCATGAATCATCCACAAACTGCTGAAAGAAGTATTCTAGTAAATACATTGCATTCTCAATTGCTGATGATATTGAAAATCCAAGGAAAAATAAAAAATGAAATTAAGAAAATTTGAAAACATTGCAGTTGCAGAGTACCTACTGAAATTCTTGTAATCTGCAATGGCCAGTTTCCTCTATGACAAGCGCCTACAGAGAATCATGGTGCAGTCAAACCCCTATTAGGCAGCCACCTATTAAACGGCCACCCCTATTAGATGGCCAGTAATCAGTCCCGATGAGGGCTTTTCTATTGTTTTTACCTCTATTTAGTGGCCAGGGGCCTGTTCCTCAAAGGTTCTGAAAGTTTTCGCACCCCAAAAGCCATTGCAAAATCTCAAACCTTATGACTACAGAGCTGTTTTACGCACATATTCTTAAGATAAACAGAGGTTTCCTTCATACAAGAAGTTTCAGGCGTACACACCTCTCTGTCTCTAAATACCAATTAACTAAAAACGGCTTTGTGGGCCTGAAAAGGTTTCCGAGGCTTTCGAGAAACGGACCCCTGTCCTCTTAATGGAGCCCCTATCCCTTTTCCCAAGGGTGTCTGTTTACTAGGGGTTCAACCGTAGTTAAATATCCAGTCCCAGATGATGAATACCACTACCATGACACAGCGGCATCTCATAGAGGGAATTAGCCATTCAGAATATAAAACTCACAAAATAGAACTAAATAAGATTAGTTGCCACCTATGTCGCAAGACAAAATAGAAATACTACAGTAGATTAAGAAAAAAAACAAAGGAAGACGATGTGTGTGAATAAATTTTACAGCTTTAAAAACGAAATAATTTTCCAGTATGAAGCAACACAGGGCAGGGCAATTGACAAACTGAAGCTGGCTCATAATTAAAGTGGTGTATTTGTTCTCTACAGAGGAAGCAAATGACAGAGCCTTACATCTCAGAGGTTGGGGGAGGGGGGCTAGGTTGCATGCAATTAATCTATGCGCACCCTCTAAAAAACCACAGAATACCTCTAAAAATCTCAAACCTATAATGCACAATGCCGTTAGTACAGGGAAGAATTATGCAAAAATAAGAATTTCGAATGTGCATGAGCCTAAAATGGCTGTTTCGCAAGGCATTCATGGTAAAATGTACAGCCGCCATCTTCTTTGAATTTAATTTGTACAAGGAGTTCTACACCAAAACAAGTTTCCCACCCTTGATTATTTAATATGCACAACTGAGCGAATAAAAGGTCACATTAATTCAGGCCCAGCATGAGAAAGGAAACCATCCACATGCTACTAGATCAAACTGTGTGGCATTTCAGAGAGTTTTGAAGGCCATTTGCTTTCAGGAAACTCCAGATTTTATCAACCACCATGCCTATGCCTTCACAAGTGTGTCAGGAATGCTGCAAATAGTGTTTTAAAGCGTAAAATCGGAAATATCACGGGGGGGGGGGGGGGCCGCCCGGATCCCCATAGAAGCTGATTCCTGTAGCCATTTTTTCCCCAGTATAACTTTTGCACTATAAAAGGGAAAAGAAATCCACGGCACTGAACAAAACACAAACGCCTTAACAATCGTTTAGTTAGACTTGTGAAAGGCATCAGAATAAATGCACAAGGGATATAAAAATACTAAACGCTCTAACAGCGTTTACTCGGGCTTCGTACCACAGTATCAAATCGTACTTTACGAAAACGCGTATTGGACACAATAAAAGCAAACTAAAGAATCAGGACATTTTAGCACAAGAGTTCCGCTTAGATATTTACTATTCAAGTTGCTTCGTTTAGTATCCTCCTAATCCTATCGCAAGTTGTGGATTTAAACCATTTTGGTTCAAGAATGAAGCACAGCTGTCTACGCATTGATGGAGAAGTTGTTTGCAAAGAATTTTCGAGGTCTTTTTACAACTTATGGCGATTACTTTGTACATGCTAGCAGAAATTGTACGAGGTTTGTTTACTGGTCGCGGCGAATTGTGTAGCTTAACATCTCTGCCGTGTTGCGATCTTAAACCCTTTTCAAGAGTCATATCTTCTTTGGAGAGAGCATAATCCCTTTCGAAGGAGCCAAAACGAATCATGATAAACTCCTTCGCGAAAACAACAGTCCTGTGACTAGGCTCAAATTGCATTGCACATAATTTGCATAAACTTTCAAGTTGTGTGTTTTGCGGATAACTTCCAAGAATTTGCGACCCTTAACGCAGTTTAAGAAGAAATATTCAAGCTACACATTTTTATTGAATCAAGGCAAGAGTATTTTTTAAAAAGGACTCTCATTTATAAGGGAAGATGCGGCATTCTGTTTTGCTATTTATTTTGGTTTCATGCTCGTCTAGTTCATGTCACGCAACATGATTTTGTTCTGCGGTCAGAGAGTCGTCAGACACTATTAGTATTAGTATTTGAACTACTAGTAAAATAACTGGCTTAACTATCGTCAATGCAGATTTTCCTTGGGACTTGGCAAGAACATTGGTTCGTCAATAATCCCGCACAATTCCCCGCACAATCGAACGTTTAATTCTCCCTCACAATGTGCCTCCAGATTCTCACGTTATTTTTTTCCTGCACCCTGCTTGAAAGCCAACTAACTTGGAGGTAAGATATTTAACTTAAGTTATCGAAAGTCTTATCTTTGCAACATTGGAGATCGACATATTTCGCGCGGTGCAAGAAACAAGTCATATGTTTTTAATGAGCTACGAGTCCAAAAACGATTTCGTATTTAGCTCGTTTTATTGCAATATGATTTGTTTTACTGCAATGTTCTAAATAATAACAACAGTAGCCACATACCGTTATTTGACTGCCTATTTTTTGCCAGTGTTCTCGTAGATTGAAATCATACCGCAATCGGCTCAGTTAACTGTTAACTCTCGAGAACGTTTCGAGCGTGAACTTTGCTTACCTGGCTGGCTTTCAAGCAATATAATTCGTGGACCGACCCTTTTTGAAAACGATCGACATCTTTGTATGTGAGATGAACGTATAAGACGCGATTCTTGCCAAAACTTTCTTCGCAAAACACCGCATTCGGATCGGTCACAAAGAGCGAGTAATGTCGCGTCTCTCGTCCCCAGTTTCCATGGTCTACGCATGGAACGCCTGGGACCGTGATTCACCCTTTTCGCGACCAAACGCTAGCATTTCAAGACTCGGGCTTTCCTACGGAAGCCCAAGTAATAAGGGGAAACTTCACTTTATAACGATTCGATACTGTAAGACTTTTAAATCTTACAGGATTAAAAACATGTATGGGTATAAAGTGGTTTAATAGAAATTTCAGGAATTAAAAGAGGTATACGTTAGCTGTAAACTCTTTTGTACAATACTTCAAGATTGGTTTTTCCGTCCTCTAATTACCGCTTGCTAAGGTTTTCGACCTTTGAGCGATACAAACGGTACAAACGTTGATGAATAAGTGGAAAAACCAGCTGAATTCCGAAACTGAGTGAAATTTTTAAAAAAAACATCTTGAAATCTGAAAGCCAACATCCGGCGAAATCAGACGTCAGTTAGTGAAACAGAAAGCTACAACCTCATGGGCAAAAAACAGAATATCGAAAATGGATTTGGAAAACGAAATCTAAACGTCAAATGCGAATATATATCTGTCAATGTCGAGAGTAAGAAATCCTGAAAATAGAATAAAGCCTATAGATTTCAAAATTAAGCGGCGAAGATCTAAATTCCATATGTTGGTAGAGGAACACTGATTTCTTAGCTTATTGCGGAAAACAAGAAAACGCGTCACTTTGGTAAGTCATATTAATTAGATGTTACATATTAGCAATACTATTCGCATACATCAATAGTAAACACACGGAAAGGAATTCTCATGCACAGCAAGTGCCATTTCATTTCGGAACGAACACGGAAAGTTCGCATAACAAACTTTACAGAAATGAAAACGAATTACCGATAAGCTATCTTTCAAAAAACGGAATATTTAAAGACTTTTACATCAGAGTCTTAATGCATTTTAGGATAGGACATAATCTGGTCAGTTGTATAATTTTTCAATGTATTTCAGTTATTCAGAACGTCCAAAGACTAGCTTTCTCCAACTGATTGATTGGTTCTGGTTTTAACATGTACAGGTCGAGTTGAGAAGAAAATTGTCACAAACCCTTTGAAACTGAACTATATTCCTTTAACATCGAAATTTCAACTGTGAATAATTTCATCACATCTTATGAAAAAAGGTAAGTTTTCTTTATTTTCTAAAAAAAAAAATTAACTTTTGCGAAGATTTCAGACTCTGCCGTTCTTGTTCTGGTTTTAAAATTTGATACACTCCATTTAGTCCTTGTCTTTGTCGGATAATTTAATTGCCAAGCGTATGCACTAAATGTATGAATCGGTTATTTGCAGGTTCAGTATTTTGGAAAAGTTTAACCAGGAAGTTCAAGAGTTGCTATTTTGGATCAAAAACCTGTAAGTAAGCTGTAATTGGAATTGAAATCAATCTGATTAAGAAAAAATTGAAAACTAAACTACAAATCTTCAAGAAAATCAAAATCTAAAGTCGAAAGGCCCATATTTATAAAACTTAGAAATGTCTACAGCTGACAAAATTCTAAATTATTCCACCAGGCTGCAAAGAGACAAAGATCGCTTAGCTCACAGTCACTCCAGGAAAGAGATTTCAAAGAAACAAAGGCAACAGAAGTACTCCATTGCAAGTAAGTCGCTTTTTACTTGCATGTGATAATATCCCCGATATTGTCATGCATATACAGGCAAAAACTAACGATAGATAAATCCGACGTTTCGGCGACATCTTGGCGCCATTGTCAAGGGAAACTAATTAGATATGCGATTTCAAGAGTAACTAAGAGTTCAGAGTTTCTAATTTGCATAAGTTAGACAAAGACTTTAGCGCGAACTGAGTCTGATTGTACATTTAAACACGGTCGTAATTGTTTAATGAGTAACATCTCATTAATGAGACAATCAAACTTGTTGTGGCATTTTTTCAACACGCTAAAACAATTGCGAAGGTCATCCGGAATCCTGCCCGCGTGTCTATTATCATAGTGATTGCGTACTGACGAGGTCTTGCCTCTATGTCCATCAACGCGTACGAACAGATGGCCACGGGTGTAACCGACATAACCAGTATCGCACTGGTCACACTTGAAGTTATACACAACTCATTGTTGATCAATGAGCTGAGGCTTAGGTTCGCTTGTCGGGAACTCCTGGGCAATCTTGCGGCTCGTAAACACCGGTTGAACACTGGTCTGCAGCTTCACACTGAGATCTTTCAACTGTGTCTTCACGATATTAGCAGACTCCTGGTCTTTAAAGGGTATGACAACCCGAGTAGTGTTTTCTGTCGTAGATCTGGACCGTAATGAGGGCTGATCAGCAACCTTTAAATTTAGGAAGGTTTTGACAGTGGAGTCAACAAGGTGCTTGGGATATTTCAGTTTAGAGAAAACAGACTTCAGTCGTTCGCACTCCTCAGTGAAGTAGGACCATGACGAAGACAGGCGATGTGCGCGATCGAGCATAGTTGTTTCGTACGCGTTGATGGACATAGAAGCAAGACCTCGTCAGTATGCAATCACTATGATAATAGACACGCAGGCAGGATTCCGGGTGACCTTCGCAATTGTTTTAGCGTGTTGAAAAAATGCCACAACAAGTTTGATTGTCTCATTAATGAGATGTTACTCATTAAACAATTACGACCGTGTTTAAATGTACAATCAGACTCAGTTCGCGCTAAAGTCTTTGTCTAACTTATGCAAATTAGAAACTCTGAACTCTTAGTTACTCTTGAAATCGCATATTTAATTAGTTTCCCTTGACAATGGCGCCAAGATGTCGCCGAAACGTCGGATTTATCTATCGTTAGTTTTTGCCTGTATATGTTTATCTAAATCATTGTTGATTGTCATGCATCAAGCCAAAAAAGAGTAGGCTCTTAATTCAGTCTTAAAGGCGCTCTATTTCCTTTCAAACAATTGATACAGTCAGAAGTCTAGTATGATAAAATTGTGATATAGTATAATACAGATTTCCTGATAATATTGGCAGATTTGAAATTACGAGGACGATTACTCCATGAATTGTACGACACGAGGTCCAGTTACTAATTAAACGTATCTATAATAAATTTCGGAATTGAGAACTTCTGCTGCGCTTTTATAAGTTTTGAAAACTGCAGGAAGCACTGCGGAGAAAGCCATTAAAGCGAGCGTAATTGACGTGCGAATTACAGGGTATCCAATTAGAAAACGGTTGGACGCCCGCGTGATCGCGTGATACATGACATAAGGCGCATGGAAAACCAATCACGATCGAGAATTTTGTTATAGATACGATTAAGTTAGTATTATGGCATAATGTTCCTGAGTTGTCGAGAAAACGAACATTTTTATGCATTTGCTTTTAAATTTTCAGACGGGATATAATAATTGAATGAATAGGAAGGTACTGATATGACTGATAAAATCTAGTTACAACTTGAAGGCAGCCATATTAATTGCTGCCCCAAAGAAGAACACCCCGGTATGGTACCTATTTGCCATATATTGTAATTTTCTCAAAATTATTTTCGTAGTACTTGGTTATGGAAAACGCTACTTGGAGCAGAGTTCAGTTTCTATCTGCATGCTCTGTAATTATCCTGAAATTTTTAATGCAAAGGAAACACTTTCAAAAAATTATTGCATCCCTGAAAACAGAAATTTAACAATAACTGCATCTCCTGGCATTTAGATATGAAAAGACAACTATGAAACGAACCTGCCATGATGTCAGTAAATAAACATCTGGTTGAACTATCTTTTTGTCGGTCACCACGTCATGGCAGACGATCAACATGGATTTTCCTCAAAGTTCTGGCTGATGGCGATTGCTAAGCGGACATTTGATATGCTTGTTTTCTCTTATAGTTTGTTGGTCAAGTTCGTTCGTGAACTCCAAGATTTGTTACGTTGGGTCAAAACAGTAAGTAAAACTCTAACTTTTAAGTAATTAAACTAGTGTCACGATAGTGTCAAAACATCAGCAGAAGTTGAAACCTTTGCTCGACGAAATTTGTAGAATGAAATGTAAAATCGGAAAGCATAAAAACCTACAACCCGAAACTGAAAGATATTGAATTGCCTAAATTCGTGAAATAAATATCGACATCTGACGAAGTCCTAAAATTCACCTTTTTCTTAAATGAACACTTCATACTAATATTTTAGCTTAATCGTTGCAGAAGAGAGGCTTCAGATTTCTATCATCAAATAAGAAATATTGCGAAAAATGAGATTGCAACTTCATTTTACAATAATGTGAGTAATATATGCCTGTGTTGTTCCCTCTAAAGTTATGTAGCTTTTAAAAAACTGTTGCTTTGGAACTGAAAGTATAGGGAAGCCACTGTAAGGTGTTGTGCTCCTCGAAAATTGATAGATTACTGAGAAAGTGAAAATCACGTCGTCATCAGACTCCAGTCTTCAAATCTGTTTAACAGTGCAATTCATCGCTGTTAATTTTTGCTCAGTCATTCATGCCATGACTCCACTAGCTGACGACAAAACATTAACCCAAAAAATCAAGAATTCTGTACCATTTTAGTAAGTTACTTTCTAGTCAGTGACACAAAAATCAACAGACCACGTTTTTGACGGCCTCATGTTGTGGACATTGTTGACAAAAGTGAAGTAAGGTAAAATGTTAAATACAGTGACTGCCGAAAGCATGGATCAAAACGTTTTACTCATTTGGTTCATTTTGAAAAAGGAGTTAAAGCAAGAAATTTCCCAAGGCTAATTAAAACGTCGTGGGTTTTCATGATCAGTTCGACAGAGTTGAAAGCGGCCTGTACGGCCATGTTATCTTCCACTCCAAGTTACTCAATCTCTAGCTAGAAGTTTTGTTTCTCTCCAGATTTTAACTGTATTTATAAACTCAAGCGGTTTTTGTTTCATTTTTAATAGTTCTCCACCAAGTCTCCCTCGGCCGCCCTTGCTAGGCATTTTTTTGTACTGGTGCCCATGTTAGAGCAGTCTTAATATTTTGGTCTGCTGACATCTTGAAAACATGACCTAACCATTACCATCGTCATCTGTTCATCGATTGCCCTTGCATCAAATCTTTCTTTTATCTTTTGATTACTGACCTTCATCATGCCGGATCAGCCAGTAATCTTTCAGGATTTTATCTCCGCATTTACGCTGGAAGACACTGAGCTTCCTTTAATCCTCTTTGGTCACCCCGTGACTCGGTAACATAGAGTCAAACACAGACCGCACTGCTGATGAATATTATTACCCTTTTGTATTTCACCTAGGCAGGCTCCTTTGCCATACTCTTCGAAGCTTATTAATACAACTCCTACTTTCCCCATATTTGAAGTCTTGTATCAATATCTCTGCCAGCCTGTTTGTCCACCTTCGCCCGAGTTTCTCAAATTTCTCCCCGTCTTCCACTTCTCTTTGCCTGACCGACGTTTAATCGTACCATTTCATAGGTTGTGCTATTTCTTTGGCCTCCTCTTGATTGAACGTTTAACCTCAGTACTCTTCTCGCAAACTTGCATTTGCTTGACTCCATCCATCCTCTAAACAACAGGGCTAAATCATTAAAAAAATCGCAAGCATCGATGTTTGTTATCAATTTCTATCTGATACCAACCCTGCTGTTCTCCACTGTTCTCTTCATTACCCAGTAGATAATAAGAAACCTGAAGCAGAACAACCATGCTTTACCCTTGATAGCATTTCAGACTACCCTAAATGAAAAGTCCCACCCATCATAGCGCATTGCTCAAATTTCCGTGGACCTTTACCGTGTAATCCAACCTGGGCTGGATATTTTGATCCATAATTATAACTCCTTAACAAGCAGGATAGTGCCAATGTTGCCTCGGTATATACTATCCAAAGCTTTCTCAAACTCCATAAACTGATGTACCTATAGACCTTAATTCCACTAAATAACATGTCCAATGATATACACTGGGAACTCAAACATGTTTCCTCAGTGGTACTTCTCCACGTCTATATCCAGCGTGTTCCCCTAACAACTGTCGCTTGATGTCATCTCGTATTTATTGTAATGATCACGCTGCTCAATAAATAAACTTTGCTGCTGTTGACATACGAGTTAGTCCTTTCTAGTTTCCACATACTGTTAGATGACCTTTCGTAGGTAATTTGATGATCTCACCACTGTTCAGTTTGTAGGGCACAGTCTCAGCTTTTTCTTTTGATCCCAAAGGTTTGCGATAACTCATGTGTACACTGAGCTAGTGCCGTACGATTCCGCGTACTTTTGCTTATACCATCTCAATGGTTATGGAGTTTATTCTTGCTAGTTTTCCTTTTTTCACATATCTAATCTCAGCCAATTTAATCTCTTCTTTTGTGATTTTACTGGTCCGGCCTAATCTCTTCACTGGTTGGTATTTCTCATCCTATGACAGCTTCATCTATCGCAACTGTTCACTACTCCTCTTTCTTATCTCATCGTCTTTTATTCATGTTTATTGGCAGCCTACCTCCTATTTTTCACCGTTTCCAAGTTTTTTGCTCTTCCATTACCGAGCTTTTTTCCATCACATATTCCTCTCCTATCACCTAGGTTTGTGCGACATCTGTCTTCATAGGAAGTATTTGAAGTCTTTTATCGGGGATCGTTCAGTAAATTTATTTTCTTCCTAATATTCGTCTTGTTATGGCACTTCGTTCCCAGTCCTTTAATTTGTTTTGTTCTCAATCTTCTTCTTTAGTGTCGTTCTCTATTTCATTTTCATAGCTATTTATCCTAATCTTTGTTTTCCCCTTTTTCCTCGGTACTGTTTTAGTCTTTATGTTGCTCAACAAGTTTTCCACTGTTACATCAAAAGCCCCTTTGCAGTTGTCCCAGCTTCATTCTAAGTCGTTTTGTCAAAGAGCCGTCAGAATTGTGTGGCTCATCTTTCGTCAGGCAAGTAGAACCGTTTCTTCACTCTTGTATGACCAAACAGAAGAGCCACCACAAACGCCAGAGGATTCACCACAAACTTCAAGTCACGCTTTAAGAACTATAACCCCAAAGAAAGTGGTCGAACCCAGCCACGCAGATAGGAAAGCAATCAAAGAACTCAAAACGAAGAACTACATCTGCCTCCCCAGCGATAAAGGCACAAAATTCTGCGTAATACAGCAAGACACGTACACACAAGTAGCTCTAACTCACTTCAGCGACTCCAACACCTATCAAAAGGTACCCCGCATGTTGGCCAAAACAGTCCAGGACAAAGTCAACTCAACTTTGAAAAACATCTGCCTACAGAACGAGTTCCATCCTTATGTCCGGAAAAGCTTCATCACCGCAAACACCGATCTCCCCAGCTTCTGCCACCTTATCAAGACCACAAAACTGGTCCAGATATTAAAATACGACCCACTGTATCTACCATCTGTGGACCAACCCAGCGCATGTCATGGCCGCTCGCCAAAGCCCTTAAACCAATGCTAAAGGACATTCCAGCTCACCTAGAAAACAGCCTCGAGCTCATCAAGTGCATCCAAGGCAGCAATTTCACCACCAACAAAACGCTACCATATCCATGCAGCCTCGATGTGGTATCCTTATACACCTCAATACCCATACAAGAAGCCATTACCAACGCCACCGACAGAATTCAGAACCCAATACTCCACCTAGCCAAACAGGGCATCACAAACCTTCTCACAGTTACGCTAAACAACATGTACCTCTCCTTCAATGATCAAGTTTTCCGCCAAAAAGAAGGCCTACCTTCTAACGTCTCAGGCATTCTGGCCATCCTATTCATGGACAGACTGGAAACCATCGCCCTCTCTTCACACCTACCTATAAGCCCATAGAGAAGATATGATGACGATATTTATCTCCAGACAGCTGGTGAAGAAATGGCAGACCAATTCCATCATACAATGAACAGTCTGCACCCTAAATTGAAGTTTGAAATTAAGAAACCAGAAATAACACCCAAGGACCTCTCACTATCACTACTTGATTTTCAAGTTACCATCTCCAAAGACGGCAAAAGCTCTTTCGAATTTTACAAAAAAAAAGAAAAAACAGCAAAGAAACCAGTATTTGCCCTCTACCAATCAACAATACCGGAAAAGTCAAAGATCAACTTCATTCGCAATGAGCGAAAACGTATCGAAAATAAATGCTTTACAAAAACGACAACCAAAAAACACCAAAACATGTTTGACGACATCCTCCGTATCCTAAAGGCAATATAGACCAAACAAAGCACCACCAGAACCATCAGAAAGACCCCCTACCTCTCATCACAGACTGGTCGTACCTGAAGATCCCATTTATGTCCGAACGACTCAACTACAGGATCACTAGCATTTTCCGAAAAGAGGGTATACCAGTACGTGTCACGCACAAGTCATACACTCTCTGACGAGCTCTCTCTGAAAACGAAACGGAGCGAATATGCACGAGGGCCAACTCCCCCATCTCCAGTACCAAACTGTGCTTACTATGCAACGTTGTTTATCAAATCGCGAGTAACAACTGCAACCAATACTACATCAGGAGCACTACTCGCTTTATTCAAGATCGTGTAAGGGGACACCTGAACAATCATAATTGACTCCTCAATAAAAAAAAAAACATTCAAAGTGCCAAAACAAAGTCCACAAAAGCGTCGAAGTCAAGACCATTATACTAGAAAACGACCCAGCAAATCTACGCTTGTACGAAGCGTTTTACATACGAAACTACAAACCTGCCCTCAACTCCCCGGAGGAATGTAGTGAATTTGCGGACCTTTTATTCTAATAACTATTTTAGCATATCTAGAGATTCTTTGTACTTTGACACTCGCCCATTAGATCATATTCCTGTTTTTTATTCGTTTTTTTTTTCATATTTGTACCTCATTCAGTTTATCGCATACAATTTACTCCCCACATTCTTTCGCTTTTCACACGTGTTTACTTTACATGTGTAGAAGTACCAGAAAGACTAAAGGTGTTTTCAGCAGAAAACGTGTATAGGCTGCAGGACTTCAAAGTTTTGAGCTCCAAGTATGTTACATTGTTAAGCCTTACCAATAGTTACTAGACTATTAGGCTGTACTACTTTCGGAAATGGCCTGGTGATCTATTGTGAAATATATCTATAATAAAACTACTTGAACGCTAAACAACTTCCATTGCCGTTAACACAGAAATGGAACAACAGGGATCGAAAATTTTAGAGCATCAGAAACAACGACTAAGCAATATCAGAGAAGAAGGCTACACAGTTAAAAAAACACGAGCCGACGATCAGCTTGAAAGAGCTGGTAATAGCAACGAAAATTGCGAAAAAGCTGTTACGACAAATCAGCGACATCTTCACATAGCCAAGGAAGTCAGCGACAAAACAAGTAAACGAGATACCTGTGGTCTACCTGTCGAGCATGACCGGAATATTGCTAAAGAAGTAAGTAACAGGGCAAGAGAAGGACAACTCATCAACTATTACGAACAACATCTCAGCAATGATGAAGAGGTGAGTGACAGGGCAGGAAAAGGACATGCCTATGGCAATCTCCCCAATGCTTATCAAGGCCTCAGCGATTTTAAACCAGCCATAAAGTACCACGAGCAACATCTCAGCACTGCTAAAGAAGTGGGTGACAGGGCAGGAGAAGGCCGTGCCTATGCCAATCTCGGCAATGCTTATAACAGTCTCGGCGATTTTAAACAAGCCATAAAGTACCACGAGCAACATCTCAGCATTGCTAAAGAAGTGGGTGACAGGGCAGGAGAAGGAGGTGCCTATGGCAATCTTGGCAATGCTTGTCAAGGACTCGGCGATTTTAAACAAGCCATAAAGTACCACGAGAAGCATCTCAGCATTGCTAAAGAAGTGGGTGACAGGGCAGGAGAAGGCCGTGCCTATGCCAATCTCGGCAATGCTTATAACAGTCTCGGCGATTTTAGACAAGCCATAAAGTACCACGAGCAACATCTCAGCATTGCTAAAGAAGTGGGTGACAGGGCAGCAGAAGGAGGTGCCTATGGCAATCTTGGCAATGATTGTCAAGGACTCGGCGATTTTAAACAAGCCATAAAGTACCACGAGCAAGATCTCAGCATTGCTAAAGAAGTGGGTGACAGGGCAGGAGAAGGCCGTGCCTATGCCAATCTCCGCAATGCTTATGACAGTCTCGGCGATTTTAGACAAGCCATAAAGTACCACGAGCAAGATCTCAGCATTGCTAAAGAAGTGGGTGACAGGGCAGGAGAAGGAGGTGCCTATGGCAATCTTGGCAATGCTTGTCAAGGACTCGGCGATTTTAAACAAGCCATAAAGTACCACGAGAAGCGTCTCAGCATTGCTAAAGAAGTGGGTGACAGGGCAGGAGAAGGAGGTGCCTATGCCAATCTTGGCAATGCTTGTCGAGGACTCGGCGATTTTAAACAAGCCATAAAGTACCACGAGCAACATCTCAGCATTGCTAAAGAAGTGGGTGACAGGGCAGGAGAAGGAGGTGCCTATGGCAATCTTGGCAATGCTTGTCAAGGACTCGGCGATTTTAAACAAGCCATAAAGTACCACGAGCAAGATCTCAGCATTGCTAAAGAAGTGGGTGACAGGGCAGGAGAAGGCCGTGCCTATGCCAATCTCGGCAATGCTTATAACAGTCTCGGCGATTTTAGACAAGCCATAAAGTACCACGAGCAACATCTCAGCATTGCTAAAGAAGTGGGTGACAGGGCAGCAGAAGGAGGTGCCTATGGCAATCTTGGCAATGATTGTCAAGGACTCGGCGATTTTAAACAAGCCATAAAGTACCACGAGCAAGATCTCAGCATTGCTAAAGAAGTGGGTGACAGGGCAGGAGAAGGCCGTGCCTATGCCAATCTCCGCAATGCTTATGACAGTCTCGGCGATTTTAGACAAGCCATAAAGTACCACGAGCAACATCTCAGCATTGCTAAAGAAGTGGGTGACAGGGCAGCAGAAGGAGGTGCCTATGGCAATCTTGGCAATGCTTGTCAAGGACTCGGCGATTTTAAACAAGCCATAAAGTACCACGAGCAACATCTCAGCATTGCTAAAGAAGTGGGTGACAGGGCAGGAGAAGGAGGTGCCTATGGCAATCTTGGCAATGCTTGTCGAGGACTCGGCGATTTTAGACAAGCCATAAAGTACCACGAGCAACATCTCAGCATTGCTAAAGAAGTGGGTGACAGGGCAGGAGAAGGAGGTGCCTATGGCAATCTTGGCAATGCTTGTCAAGGACTCGGCGATTTTAAACAAGCCATAAAGTACCACGAGAAGCATCTCAGCATTGCTAAAGAAGTGGGTGACAGGGCAGGAGAAGGAGGTGCCTATGGCAGTCTTGGCAATGCTTGTCAAGGACTCGGCGATTTTAAACAAGCCATAAAGTACCACGAGCAACATCTCAGCATTGCTAAAGAAGTGGGTGACAGGGCAGGAGAAGGCCGTGCCTATGGCAATCTTGGCAATGCTTGTCAAGGACTCGGCGATTTTAAACAAGCCATAAAGTACCACGAGCAAGATCTCAGCATTGCTAAAGAAGTGGGTGACAGGGCAGGAGAAGGCCGTGCCTATGCCAATCTCGGCAATGCTTATAATAGTCTGGGCGATTTTAAACAAGCCATAAAGTACCACGAGAAGCATCTCAGCATTGCTAAAGAAGTGGGTGACAGGGCAGGAGAAGGCCGTGCCTATGGCAATCTCGGCAATGCTTATGACAGTCTCGGCGATTTTAAACAAGCCATAAAGTACCACGAGCAACATCTCAGCATTGCTAAAGAAGTGGGTGACAGGGCAGGAGAAGGAGGTGCCTATGGCAATCTTGGCAATGCTTGTCAAGGACTCGGCGATTTTAAACAAGCCATAAAGTACCACGAGCAACATCTCAGCATTGCTAAAGAAGTGGGTGACAGGGCAGGAGAAGGCCGTGCCTATGCCAATCTCGGCAATGCTTATAACAGTCTGGGCGATTTTAAACAAGCCATAAAGTACCACGAGAAGCATCTCAGCATTGCTAAAGAAGTGGGTGACAGGGCAGGAGAAGGAGGTGCCTATGGCAATCTTGGCAATGCTTGTCAAGGACTCGGCGATTTTAAACAAGCCATAAAGTACCACGAGCAACATCTCAGCATTGCTAAAGAAGTGGGTGACAGGGCAGGAGAAGGCCGTGCCTATGGCAATCTTGGCAATGCTTGTCAAGGACTCGGCGATTTTAAACAAGCCATAAAGTACCACGAGAAGCGTCTCAGCATTGCTAAAGAAGTGGGTGACAGGGCAGGAGAAGGCCGTGCCTATGCCAATCTCGGCAATGCTTATAATAGTCTGGGCGATTTTAAACAAGCCATAAAGTACCACGAGAAGCGTCTCAGCATTGCTAAAGAAGTGGGTGACAGGGCAGGAGAAGGAGGTGCCTATGGCAATCTTGGCAATGCTTGTCGAGGACTCGGCGATTTTAAACAAGCCATAAAGTACCACGAGCAACATCTCAGCATTGCTAAAGAAGTGGGTGACAGGGCAGGAGAAGGCCGTGCCTATGGCAGTCTTGGCAATGCTTGTCAAGGACTCGGCGATTTTAAACAAGCCATAAAGTACCACGAGCAAGATCTCAGCATTGCTAAAGAAGTGGGTGACAGGGCAGGAGAAGGCCGTGCCTATGCCAATCTCGGCAATGCTTATGACAGTCTCGGCAATTTTAAACAAGCCATAAAGTACCACGAGCAACATCTCAGCATTGCTAAAGAAGTGGGTGACAGGGCAGGAGAAGGAGGTGCCTATGGCAATCTTGGCAATGATTGTCAAGGACTCGGCGATTTTAAACAAGCCATAAAGTACCACGAGAAGCGTCTCAGCATTGCTAAAGAAGTGGGTGACAGGGCAGGAGAAGGCTGTGCCTATGCCAATCTCGGCAATGCTTATGACAGTCTCGGCGATTTTAAACAAGCCATAAAGTACCACGAGCAACATCTCAGCATTGCTAAAGAAGTGGGTGACAGGGCAGGAGAAGGAGGTGCCTATGGCAATCTTGGCAATGCTTGTCAAGGACTCGGCGATTTTAAACAAGCCATAAAGTACCACGAGCAACATCTCAGCATTGCTAAAGAAGTGGGTGACAGGGCAGGAGAAGGCCGTGCCTATGGCAATCTCGGCAATGCTTATGACAGTCTCGGCAATTTTAAACAAGCCATAAAGTACCACGAGCAACATCTCAGCATTGCTAAAGAAGTGGGTGACAGGGCAGGAGAAGGAGGTGCCTATGGCAATCTTGGCAATGCTTGTCAAGGACTCGGCGATTTTAAACAAGCCATAAAGTACCACGAGAAGCATCTCAGCATTGCTAAAGAAGTGGGTGACAGGGCAGGAGAAGGCCGTGCCTATGCCAATCTCGGCAATGCTTATAACAGTCTGGGCGATTTTAAACAAGCCATAAAGTACCACGAGAAGCATCTCAGCATTGCTAAAGAAGTGGGTGACAGGGCAGGAGAAGGCCATGCCTATGGCAATCTTGGCAATGCTTGTCGAGGACTCGGCGATTTTAAACAAGCCATAAAGTACCACGAGCAACATCTCAGCATTGCTAAAGAAGTGGGTGACAGGGCAGGAGAAGGAGGTGCCTATGGCAGTCTTGGCAGTGCTTGTCGAGGACTCGGCGATTTTAAACAAGCCATAAAGTACCACGAGCAACATCTCAGCATTGCTAAAGAAGTGGGTGACAGGGTAGGAGAAGGCCGTGCCTATGCCAATCTCGGCAATGCTTGTCAAGGACTCGGCGATTTTAAACAAGCCATAAAGTACCACGAGCAAGATCTCAGCATTGCTAAAGAAGTGGGTGACAGGGCAGCAGAAGGAGGTGCCTATGGCAATCTTGGCAATTGTTATCACAGTCTTTCGAATTTCAGAAGAGCCATGGAATTCCAAGAGAAATATTTAAGCATTTCCAAAGAATTGGGAGACAGGAGCAGAGAAAGAGCAGCCTATTTACTCCGCGCTGGCATTCATTGCAGCCTCGGTGACTCGAGGAGAAGCATAGAGAACTGTCTAGAGAGTCTAAGGATTGCGGAAGAGATAGGAGACAAGAGTGGCAAAGGAAGAGCGTATTGTTGTCTAGGAAGAGCCCATCTGCGACTGCGTGATTTTAAACTAGCCAAGAAATACCTCAAGCTACACCTTAATGTTGCTAAACAAATCGGCGATATGTGTGGTGAAGGATGTGCATATCTTCATCTAGGTTGGAGCTGTGAATATTCAGGCTGTTTGCTGGAGGCTCTGGATTGTTATCAATGCAGTGTAAACGTTTTCAATGGCATAAGACTGCTTCTTGAGTTTGAAGATACCTGGAAAGTGAGCTTTCGTGATAAGAATCAAGGGGTGTACACCAGTCTGTTCAGACTTCTGTTGAAGCTTTCCAAGACTGACGAGGCTTTGAGTGCTGCTGAACAGGGACGAGCTCAAGCTTTAATGGATCTCATGGCATCAAATTATGACCTTGAATTACCTCTCCCTTCGTCTCTTGAACATAAAGAAATGATGTCAGACATAGCAAGCGATACATGTTCTCAAATAGTTTTCGTAGCACTTGAGGGTAAAAAGATCAACTTATGGGTACTCAGCAAAGGAAAAGATGCTCAGTTTAGACAAAACGACGTACCGCACAGAGATGCGTTTAGCTTTCTGACGAGATTAACCAAAGCTGCTTTCAAAGAAAACAAGTGTGGTCGTTCTTTGGAACTGCAAAGAGGTGATGATCTACAGCCTATCAAAGCCTCTTGCCAAACAGAGCAGTCATGCTGCCAGAACAATTCCTTGCAAGTTTTGTATCGTAGCATTTTCAGCCCCATCGCGAAGTTTCTAAAGGGTGATGAAATAATCATTGTCCCGGATGGTCCACTAGGCCTTGCTCCTTTTGCTACGTTTGTGGATGAAACTTCAAGATACCTCAGTGAATCTTTCAGGATCCGCATGATTCCGTCGCTGACAAGTTTGAAGCTGCTTGCTGATTGCCCTGATGACTACCACAGTAGGACTGGGGCACTTCTCGTGGGAGATCCATGTCTGGAGGAAATCACAAACATCTTTGGTCAACCCAAAATATCGCAGTTGCCATATGCCAAAAAGGAAGTAAAGATGATAGGCGAGATTCTTAACACCACTCCGCTCACGGGAAAGGAAGCGACTAAGGATGAGGTGCTGAAACGGATTGGTTCGGTTGCTTTGGTACACATTGCTGCACATGGGAAAGCGGGAACTGGTGAAATTTTCTTAGCCCCTAACACAGAACGGAGGTACTCGGATCCTGAAGAGAAGGACTATATCATGAAGATGGCAGACGTACACGCTGTTCAACTACGAGCAAGGCTTGTTGTGCTTAGTTGCTGTCATAGTGGCGAAGGAGAGATCAAGGCTGAAGGAGTGGTTGGTATTGCTCGGTCTTTCCTGGCAGCTGGTGCTCGCTCCGTTCTGGTGTCTCTCTGGGCAATTGATGACGAGGCCACGATGGAGTTCATGAAGAGCTTCTACCAGCACTTGAGGAATGGAAACAGTGCCAGTGTGTCCCTTAACAAGGCCATGAAATGTCTCCGGAAGTCAGCAAAGTTTAATGAGGTGACGTTTTGGGCTCCATTCGTACTCATTGGTGATGATGTCACACTAGATTTAGGAAGAAAAGAGCAGGAGCATTGTAGGTAAGATGTATTTTAGAATCATTTCAAAATAATTATGAAGTTTTAATATGTAGTTTCCGTTCTTAGCAATTTTAGTTTACCGTTTGATTTTGTACTTTTTAAATTGTTAATTTTAGTGTTGACGGTATGCATAGGAGGGATGCACCTGAATTGTGGCGATCCTTAAATCAACACGACAATTGAGGTGAGTTATAATTACTTTTAAGGGAAAATATAAGCTCAAAAGAGTTCTCTATTATTATTTAGTCATCTCTCAAGCATGCAAACATGTTTAGACCATGATTAGAAATACTCCATGGTGTTAATCCGAAAGGTAATTACAAAACATTCGAAATTAATAGTAATAAACAATTATAGAAACTTACAAACAAATAACAAATGTCCTATCAACTATGCCGCACAGTCACAAGTTATTGTTGAAAACTTTTGTTTATCTTTTTTGCAGAAGCTGAAGCTAATCAAGTTCAGGGAGGAAAACTCCACACAACTGGACCCATATCATATCCTACAGGAGTCCGTGTTTTCCTCGTGGTGCTTAAGCTTAAAAATGATTTTTATAAGATACTAGCTGGTGTGAGGCATTGTTGTAGATTCGAAGCACTTCTTATAATCGTAACAAGTCGATGTAATTTTTCTCTTAAGATTGTTAATCTCAAGTATACTCTAAAACTCACAAAAAGTTGGTGAGAGTAGCCTTTCTTAAATTAAACCACTCACGATTCTCAGTGATGACAAAAGTATAGCTTCTCACATTTTTTCTAGATTAGCGTTGCTTTTTCTCAGATTTAAAGTTCGTTTTGATAGAGACTAGGAGAAAGAAGCAAAAGAAGGAAGGTTATTGGTCATTTGGTTATTATTTACTTGTTCTAGTGTCGGTGAGCACACAGAGAGCGAAACATTGTGTATTTAGACTTTTATATCCTGACATATATTGGAAATTATTTTTAACGTTATTCAAGTTTGACAAGATGTGCTTATCTGTTTAAACAGAAACCTACGTAAAACTTTTTAAAGTATGTTAAGATAGTAATAACACTTTTTTTGTGGTTTTTCACTTCGAAGAATACATTATTATTGTTTCCTATACTTTGGTTTTATTAAGCAGAGGAAACAAAGAACGTCTTGGTTTATATCATCATGAAGTTGACAGTAGTGCACTGCTTTAGAGCAATATCTGCTAATAAAAACCTACATAGATTAAAGTTACAACAATTGTTAATGCAGGTAGCAACCATAATGTATGTTTGAAAGAAATTCCAGACTAAGAATTAATCTTTTACCTGATCAGCAGGAAAGACTTTAGGAAAAGGAATGAAATTTTATCATTTATTTGTAAGTAGAACGTATTTACATTTTTATGGTAGTTTAGTGTCGTTTCCTTAGTCTGAGCCATTGTCTGGTTGGACTCGTATAGCTGGTATGGACTGGCATGTTGCAATTTTAAATTTTAGTTTAATTTTAATTTGCCATGCCAAAATCCGGTCAACACTCTTTATTAGTTGTATTTTACTGCTAATGTTTATTCTTCGCTCGGTGACAGACCTCTCGTTAGAAAATGAAACTAAGATAAGTTAAATCACTTTGTTAAGTTTACCGATCAGATTGTTAAAGGATGGGCGTGTCTGGATGAAAACGTAAAAATATTACCAGATAAACCGAAGTTGGCAATTTTCCGGGCAATTTTGCATTTCCTCGTTACAGATATGGTAACTTTGCTGCATTATATTTTAATTTCAAAATAATTATCGCTATATTATTCAGTCAAGTTTAGGCAGATAGTTTGAAAGGCTCAACGTTTTGAATTTCAACGTGTTGTCACAATTGACGTCGACTTACATGCTGTGGAGATGATCATCTCATTTTCATTCTTTGACTCAAGGAAGACAAGAACTGTTTTTGTACATCGACATGATCGAGGAGAAAAGCAAACCAGTCGCAGTCAATCGAATCTCACAAGGTGACAGTGGTTCCAGCCCGGATGAGAATCTCGAAATCCGGCCATAATGACTACATACAGACCTAACAAAAGATTTCCTGTTGTCTTCAAATATTGCTGGATGGTTCTTTCACAACGGAGGAACTTCATGGATAGAGAACTGTGCTACTAAAGGACTTTACAAGCGTTTTACATTTGAAAGAACTTGACTGTCAATCAGCGCAAACACTCGAGATGAACTGAGAACTTGTTTGGGTGTGACTGCTCATTCATTGTGTCAGAGTTAACAGAGAGGCAGGAATGGTTATAAATCCCGACAAATTTCTTTGTTGTATGTTTTTGTTCGGTGTTTTGGCCTTGACCGTGCACAAATCACAATAGTTGTTTACTCCGTATTGAGGAACTAACCTATAGAAACGTTTTGGTTACGTAATTCATGCATAGTGTATAAGCGCAAAACAAAAGATTGTGCACGGTCATGGACCTTCCAACATAAATCTTGGCATCTTTGTCTGCCCCTTTGATGGTTGCCGGGTCACATGTCCATTTCCCTCTTAAAACCATGATTGTGTACAGTTAAAACAGGATTCCATTTGAGGAACGTACCTTGTAAAAATGTTTTTTAATTGTTTAATTTATATTTTCCCACAATTAGTGAATAGTCTTTTATATTTAATCATACTAAGACGGGAAGGGGAAGCTATTGAGGTCCCACCCATTTCGAACGTTTGTCATTGAAGCAATTAACTAGATTTGATAATTTGACTTTTTCCAAAATGTATCCAAAATAATTTTGCATGTCATGTTATTCGAAAGTTGAAGTTGAAATAACTTTCGCTTAATTTTTAGCCATTTTGGGGTATTTTCTAAAACGATACGGTTTGCAAAATCATGAGAAACGGATCTAAGAAGGTGGCTGTTGAAAATGAGACGTCATTCCATGTTATGGAGGTCAACGAAAATATTTGTCATTGTCATTTCAGAGTCAAAGGTTCCATTCTCTAAGAGTTGCAGGGCTAGGGCCTCGAAAAGCTCTCCTACCTTCGTCCGTTTGGACCAAACAAAAGCCCGGTTAAAATAAGGTTAACGTGGATGTGTGTGCGGGAAATCCCCCGAGGAATTGATCGGAGAAACAAACTGTAGGGCACGTTAATTGTTTGCAATACTAACGGATGAAACGGTATCCAATCTTCAGCCGTTAAATTCTTAATTATATTGTTAGATCAGTCTGTCGAAGAATAGTTTATACTATTACTTGTTACTACTGTTTGTTTATGCAGAAATGTCCGCGTTAATAATACTTAAAGGAATTTGAAGCTGCCATGCGTGATTAGTAAGAAATCGACCGCACTATTGTGCATGTACTATTTAGTTGTGATAAATCGTAATTGTAGTTAATGAAAATCTTGGCAGACTAAATATCATTAAATTAATTAAGTTTGTGGCCGTTTAAAACAAGTGTTCTTTTTCTAAAGCAAGCGCGTGGAGTTGATTTTAAGGCGCTGTACAAGGGCGGAGGGGGCGGGGGTGGGGCTGGGGCATTGGGTGAACAAATCGAGCTCTACCCTGTGCACGTCGATTATTTATTTATCGCTCAGACTTTTCGGACATCTTGCAATGTCATGACTTTCGAGTCATTTTTGGACATCGTACTCAGTTCTCTGGCGGACAAAGTGACCGCCTGCGTTGAGTGGATATTTTGGTGGATGTTAAAAAAGTCGCGTAGAACGGCTTAGGCTGTCCACGTGAATACAGTTTGTGTCACAAGCTTTTAGGACAAACTTCTCGGAGGCACGTTAGAATATTAAGGTATCCAACGTGGCCTATCCAAAACGGTTCTTTTTTTATGGTATTTTTCGTTCTCCTCAACGGACGGTTCACTTCTACTTCAGTAGCTCTTTGGAAAAACTTACGGTAGATTACAACATTTGTGAGCGAACAAAAGAACCCAACTATTTACACTTTTTTGAAATGATACATATTTTTTCCTCTCTCTAATAACAGTTTATTTAATTCTTTGACCATCACATGAACCTACACTAGAACGAACAGAGCAGTTGTGAAATTTAAGCCTAAAAAAAATTCAGGCTTGAACGGGATTCGAACCCATGACTTGTGTGATACCAGTGCAGGATCAGTCATGTCTTCATATCTTCCTCCGCAGTTCAAATATATGATCTTTCATATGGCTAGTTTGCAGTGTCACGCCATCTGAAATAAAAATCATAACCATTCAATGAATTAAGTCAAGAAGCTGGGATATGAAAGATGATTGATATATAAACAACCTCGGCAAGATTTAGGTCTGTGCGGTTTTTCATTCTCCCGTTATTCGGAGAAGTGTTTCACTCAAATTATAGAGCTTTGTATGGAGTCGCCATGTTTGTGCCCCTCGGAGGGACACAAACATGGCGGCCGTAAAGTAACAGAAAGATCTGTCATTGAAACGAAAAGTTATTACTCTAGAGCACCGAAACATTGAAATAATCACTTTTTATAGAGCAACAACTGTTTGGTTAGCAAAAACTTGAGCAATAACACATCTTTTGACCTACTCGAGAGCCTTGTCGGGCCGCCATTTTAATGCCATACAACGCATAAACTTGGAAATTCAGACATGTTCTATTACATAATGAAGAACCCTGTCGAGCTTAAACGTTGCAAAACATCAAGTCATTAAAAGGTCTTACATCTGATGAAACTAAAACTTCAGAAGGATTGGTAATTTCTTATTTTGGAAAATGATGACGTCACATGAAAAGCGGCAATATTCACTTGTTTACTAGAACGATACATATGTCAATATTTGCGAAAATGAAAGACCGACTGCTAATGCTGGGCAGTAGAAGCTTAAATGACGTTTGTCTCCAAAATGTTCTTTACGACTCTGCCTCAAAAGGCGAATCTATACAAGTACATTTAACTTTTAAAAGAGCAATATCATCCTAGACCTAAGACTTTTTCGTGTTATTAGAATGAACCGAGGCTTAAGCCAATCAAACAAGCTGATAAACCCGTGCGTGTCGATATTCTC
This sequence comes from Orbicella faveolata, assembly GCF_042242905.1. Classification (NCBI taxonomy): domain Eukaryota; kingdom Metazoa; phylum Cnidaria; class Anthozoa; order Scleractinia; family Merulinidae; genus Orbicella; species Orbicella faveolata. The sequence goes on along the minus strand of NW_028301547.1, from coordinate 10,239,400 downwards.
CACTACACATCCAAACATACTCGAAAGGCTTAGCCGGCATGTAAAGGGGTAAAGGCCGTAAAAACATAAAAGTGGGACTGTGTTCCCCCTAAGGATTCGAGTTTTCAAGATTGTTCTTTTAAGTTTAGAAGAAACAACGGAAGAAATAAAATTTACAATACTTTCCCGAGACAAAGGATGAATTAAACTTAACTCGAAAGGCTTACCATTCATGTTTAGATGGTCAATTTGCACAAACCGAGGAGGAGGGGGAAAATCCCATATAAATATGACGGGGTTGCTTGTCGGAAATTTTAAAAAGAACCCCTAAGAGTTACCAAGACCCAGTTTCGTGGGCGTGGCTTGACATTTTTTTCACCCCTGAGGTACCAGGGGTGAAAAACATGGCTTATTACCCTGAAAGGTACCGCTAAGACTCCCGCTGTGGACCTTTTGATGCTGAACACACTAAGAGGTAATAAAGCCGCTTTTTTAAGCTCTTAAAAGGTATGACGAGCACCCCCGTCCTTTTTTATATGGAAGTCTCCCCCGGACACAGACAAGCTAGCCATGAGTCTTCGCACGAGCTCTCTGGGATCTGTTCTGTGTCGCTGGATCAATTTAGATCAATTTAATGTTGCTTCCTTTTGTCACAAATTGTACATTTAATTTTATATCACATCAACACAAGTGCTTTTCCTTATAATGCACGAGATTCGTTTTATTTTCCACCTTACAACTTTGCAATTGTTTTCAGAACTGAGTGTTCAAGGTTTTAGTCAGACGATTTTCTGCAGATTATTGGAGTGTCATGTTCGGTCTAGTGGGAACGCAGTGTTAGACATTGTGGGACATGATGGCTGGTTTCACGATGTAAAGGGCATCGTATTAGGCCGAGAGTATATCGTGAAACCTTTGATTTATCGCAATCAAATGGCTGAAAGACTATCCTCTAACCCACTTTTACTTCATTGTCTCAACAAAGATAATCATTTCCGTGACGTTGTATAGTAAACTGTACTCTTAAACAGCATAAATTAGGCCCCTTTGTTTAGTTTCTCCATAGTTTCAATTTTTATCAAGAACAAATATCACACGATACAGTGTTTATCACTTTTCCACGCGACTCAAAGCTCGTCAAAATTACTCCCCTGCTCGTGGTATTTTGAACTCCCTTCTCGATGTTATGTTATTCGTTATGTTATGTTTGTACATGCAGGAAAACAGGGTCTTTCTATTTAGCATCTCAAACTGAAGTTTGATTCCCATTGGCAGCAATGTCTGGAGTAGCAAGGGTAGATTTTTAAAGTATTTGGTGAAATTTTCAACATGGATATAATATGTGGCCGAAGAACGCAACGGGACAAATAGCATGTTACATGTCTACGAATTGAATCAAATTTGGGTAGAAAGCGAGTAGAAAGCAGGTAGTTCTTTCCTTTCGTTTCCTACACAAGTTCCATGACATGAAATAAAGCAAAATGAGGGAAAGTCCCGTGTCCTCTTAATCATCGATTTGCATAATTGACAGATGATACAAGTTATATGACGTTAAAATGAGGTAAAAAGGGGGAAAGACCCTTCTCGTTGTAACCACTGATTTGCATAATTGATTGATGATATAAGTCCAGGGGCGGCGCAGAAGACTCCTGAAATTTGCGTATCTGGATCATCTACCAAAAAGTGACGTCACATCCGGTTTAAACTGCGCCGCGCAGCTCGTTTCACAAAGCGAAAAAATAGCGTTTCGATTGGGGAAGTTTTTCCTCTATTTGCAAACCATCAGGTTCGTGTCCTTTCATACTGAGGATAGAAAGATGTTGTAGGCACATTTCTTCGACTTTTTAAGCAGAACTTTCGGCAAAAGAAAACAGTTCAGTATTGTTTTGAAGGAAAATAACGGAGAGCCTTCTGTCATCGAATGGCGGATTTTACACATTTGCAAAACTCGGGTTGTTCCGACTTTTGGTTCTTATTGTTCGTGATTCGGTGATAACACTAAGTGCAATAGCCTATAATGTTAACAACAACCTGCATGAAGCATTGCTGGCCATAGTTTGCACTGTGTACTATGGGAACATGTTTAACAGAAGCCGGTTTTTTCTAAAAGTGAACACAGTTGAAGCTCTGTATCCACGTGCGTGTGGTGAAAAATCGTCTACTCAAGGTTAGTATCCTATTTCCGTATCTCTTGTTGAATACTTTTTTCTCTGTAAGAAATAATCTATGTTGAGAGCTAGAGTTCATTGTAAATGCGTACTTTGGGGATATCAGATTTCCCCGAAAAGATCAGCAAAGGGATGGAGCAGTCCAGATGAGTAGAACTTTCCTTCAGTCATCCAGTGGTTAATTGTACATTCCTCTGTATTGTCTCAACTGCAATGTCGGCCTGGGGATCGACTTCTTTGGGCAGTTCAAAAAGAGGGGGTTGGCTTGTTTAGGGTTAGCTCCCAATGGTATGGTATATCGTTACCTCTTAACTTAACTCCCACTTTTGACAGATACCCACTTCTACTGTGACCCGGAGCAGCGGGGTTAAGGTTACTCCCTTATATGCACTATATAGGTATGTGTGGCCCCAAAGGGTAGGGTTTTTCAGCCGTTTTGGTCATAAATAGGGTCTCGATTTTGGCCACTTTGGTCTTAATAGGGTATGGGTTTTGTACTCTACTGTAGTCTTGAATTGGGTAATGTTGTTTAGAAGACACTACTTTTTCATCATTATTGATAAGACCATGAACAAAAGGGCTTCAAAACTTATGTTTAGGGCAACTGTGTCAGTGGCAACGGTTGTAAATAGGTTGTCAAATTTTTGGTCTGGGCATAAATAGGGTATGGAAAATCTCAGATTTTGGTGATCAATAGAGTAAGGGTTTTGGGTTTTTTTTCTGGGAGTACCCCTCCCCCCCTCCCAGGTACTGTAAAGTGGTTCATAATTACATGCTGGATAGAATTCAGATTTTATCTTGTAATTAGCTTTAACCTCTAAATTATTATCTATTAATAATAAAATAGAGAACATCTTCTGTCTTCCTTTTCAAGAATTGGACTATGAGGTCCAGACTTCTTCGAGGTGATAGTTTGAGGCTGTATCAACCATATTATCACCTGATGGGAATCTTGACCTCGCAATTCAATAATATTGTTAAGTAGAATTGTAAGATTTACCATTGTTTCTCTATCAAACTTCATACTTGGTTGCAATCATACAATCTGAAATTCTCATACTTGTAGGACTTCATAATTAGTTAGTGGAACCATTTTGAGATTTTAAAGTTATGTTCTATATCAAATTAACTCAACAAGAGATGCTGTGGGAACACAGGCCTCTGGTGGTTGTTTACACAGCTTTTTTTAGTTCTTCCAAAGATCTGTTTTCAGCACCTCATCTTCTGTTAATCTGGTGGGGGTACAATGTAGCTCTGTAGCAACAGGACTTTTGTTCATTATGTGATCAATGTTTAAATGTCATCTACCTTCCATCTCATAAAGAAAAAATGAAAAATGGCTGTCTCATATGCATGCATCAAATAATTCACAAAGGTCAGGTGTGATTGCTTCATTGTGGGTGGGCTGAAAATTCTAGCTTGGTTTGATCTTAAAGTGATTGTTTGCTTAAAATATTGAAGATCCGATACCAGGATTCATTATAAAAGAGGTAAAAAATGTTCTCTGGTAAAATTGATTAAAATTGTGAGCTTTCAACAGCCAGTCTGCTGTCTTCGACAGACAAAAATGAAATGATAAAACAGACCTAAGAATTTTGAATATAACAAGCTAATGGCATATATTAAATAGAATACGTGTGAAAGAATGTGAGAATGCTTAAGTGTAAAATTAGCGTTTGTTTAAAAGAATGTTATATTGTCCCAGCAGAGGGCACAAATTGTTGTCAGCCTCGACAGTTTTTGCCGTGTGCCAGGATCCCAGCGTAAGAATAAGAAAGCCGTATAAGAAAGACGCTGGAATCCTGGCACACAGTGAAAACTGTCGGAAGCCATTAGGACACGAAAATGGGACCTGGCTGCTGAGTACTGTCTGAAATTGTGGCAACAATGTTCAAATTGTGGGCTTCTTTGCAGGTGAAGTTCATAAGGAAAACCTGCACTTTAGAGGCTGAAACTTCTCTGAGTAGCTAACCTTAAAGTGCAAGGTTTTCATATAGCATTGACGAAAAATATACATTTTTGGAGTGACCTTCTCCTTTAAATACACACATTAAGACTTAACTCAGTAGCAAGGTACCTCTTGTATGATCAGTAACAGTACATTGTTTACATGTATCCAAAAAAACAATATATATATTGTCCAAACTCAGTCATGTTAGTAGTGTTAGTGTCTAATGATCAGTGCCCGCAAGGAGCTAGTTTTACAATCTTTCTTGCAACTCTCTTCAATGTTCTGGGAGTCTCCCACCTACCATTTAGATCATCCAGTCCCCCAGACAAGTTTCGAACTATTGTCCAGATACAAGGGACCATAGGCTCCTAGGGACAGTGCTTTAAAAGTGCTATTATGATGAAATGTGCAGATGTCCTCCATAATATGAGCTTAACAGTTTTGTTACCATGGCAACATACTGGGTTTCAACCTTCTCTGATATAGGCTTTTCTGGCCACCTTTGGCTTTCCATTTTGATATTTGTCAATGGTGCCTCATCTGCATGATTCAGCAAGCATATTAATATTATAAGGTCGAAGTTGTGGCCTCAGGTTAGAGGGGACTAGAAAAGAGTGAGTTGCCATGGGAAAATACAGGCTGTGTATAATTTCAATAGCCATAGGTGTGTTTCCAGTAGAACTATAAGCCTACCAACTTGATGTAATATTGGGTTGAGTGTATGACATCATCAGTCATCTCATTTGCATATTTTACACATGATGCAGATATTTACAAAAGTTTAACAGCATTTTTAATCTTTTGTGAAATTCTATGTGATACACCTACAAATTCTGACTCAAGGGGTAAAAGTTTAATGAGAGAAGCATGTTAAAGCATTGAGTTGAATTTATGCTGTTGCCAAAATTTTACTGTAAGACGAAGAGAATTTTGGAGGGGAATTTGGTGTGGTTATTGAATTAACAGAGGTTGGTTTTGTTATTGATTTTGTCATTATCTTCTATATTTTTGAGGCGGAGTGGTTGTTGGCAAAAGCAAAACTGGCAATGTCTTCACTGACCTGCATTTAGATGTTTTTAGGTTTTTGTCTCTGACAATGAAGTTCAATTTACCGGTAAGTAGTTACACTTTCTTTACAATAGAACATATGGATATTAATAACTTATAGCTATTTTAATATCCTCATACCAAAATTGTAGTAATTTTATGGCTCAATTTCTATCTCTGCTTTAATTAGTTTACAGCAGTTTATTTTTTTAAACCAATTTAATTTCATCAAAGGGGAAGGGGAAATCTGAGAGCAATAATAAATTAGACCAACAAATACAAATAAATTTGCACTGATTGCTCTCGTGGCCTAGTGGAGATGAAGTGGACCAAAAGGTCAGAGATCTGATGGTTTAATCTGGGTATGTCTGTACAAAATAATAAAAAAAGATTGTATTGTAGTATGGGAGTATTATGGTGGGTTATGTTGGGGTGTTGATATGGGATCCTGGCTGAACTGTTGTAGGGTAGAAATAGGGACAGAGTGGGTGGGTAGTGTGCTTGTGATTCTTTTTAAGAACCACTCTGAAAGTGAAAACAACTGGTTTGAAAAATTTACAGCAGAGGTAAAAATTATACATTATATCTTGTTTTTCATACGTCAGGTAAATGAGCAAATACCCACAAGAGAAATGCAAACAAGAGATGCACTTTATTTCTCTTCTTAATCAGTGTTCCTCTGAATTCCTCTTGTTAAACTAAATTATTTTTTTCTGTTGAGATAACATTTTTACACTGGACTTTTCCTCTGAAACTCTCACTAACAAAATAATCATTACTAAGAAAAATTATACTTTTTACGATAACTGTAGAAATTGTTGTGCGTTCATTGGCTAATTTTCATCATCAATAAGTGGACCTGTAGGCACATGAATTTATAATTTAAGAGGCGTGTCAATGAGCGAGAGCATACAATTTGGCAATGAGTTTGTTATTTTAAAAAAACAAAATGATGTCAGTTTTTCCTGTGTTTGCGGATGAGTGTATCCTATCGCCCTGTGGATCCACAGCAGAATTCATGATCAATAATGTTCAAGACAGATGCATGAAAAACTGATGTCAATTTGTTAAACTGAAAAGATCTGGTTCTTGATCTTTTTGTGACTGATGGAGGTCTCTAAAAGTTCTCAGATGTTGTTTAATTTTAATTTTAGTGTTTGTATTTTCTTAGGTGGTTACCTCCTGGAATATACACTCCACACTGGCATACAATCCCTTGATTTAGATGATGCTGAACCTGTTTTTTACCATCTTTAACATACATGTAAGAGTGTCAGTGGACCTGTCCAAGTGTGAATTTTTTTTACTGATAATGCAAATCATAGTAAAGATACAAAGCCTCTCTGGTGTGATTTCTTCCTTGACAGTGAAGTGCAACCTAACCAAAAGTTGCATTCTGTAAGAGGTTTACAAAAATTATAAAATATAGGAGCTCCTCTGAAAGAAGAGTTTGTTGTTTTTTTCTGTTGAACATTTATATTTTCCTAATAAGCAGTTTCTTCACAACACACTTCAAGATGATAAAGAGCCATAAAAATGACATTTTTATTGCGGAGATCATTTTCAAGATTAAAGAAAAGTTATTTTTATTTATATATTTTATTTTCTTTGTGAGAGGGTCTTTTTGAGAATTTCCCTAAAAATATCACAAGGTACAAAGGAAGGGGAAATGTAAAAGTAATGTTTTCATTATCAGATTGAGTCTCTATGAAGCTGCAAAGTATTGTTAGTTTATACTGTTGTGGATAACGTTAGGCCCATTTTAATTCAAAATACAAATGGGAACTTACATTGTTAATCACACAATCCCTTAAATTGGTACTGTTTTGTTTTTTACCGGTAATTGCTTTTTTCCAGAAAACAATTTGAACATCCTTGTTATACAGGGAGGGGCGGTGGGGGAGGTATTCTACAAAGTTCTTAATGGGGAAGCTCCATCTCAAAGTCCAGCCTCTTAATACTGTATCCCTTTTCTAAACCCGTAGAGAGAAGTTTTAAAATATCTCTTTGAACAATTTATCAGAATCCCCTCATTCTGGCTCAGGAGAGTAAATGAGAGATTATCAACAACATTTTAGAACCAGAAAAAGGGAAATCCGTAAAAGAAAGATTTCCGTACCCTTTCATTAGCTTGAAATCAACTTGTCAGAAATCCCTTACCCTTTAATAGTTATATCTGAAGCCTGAAAACTTTTGAGCAGAGCTTCCCCATATATGTCATTACATAGAGTCCTCCCACATACACAATTCAGGAACTCTTGACAAGTTGTGATGAAGCTGACTTTAAGACTGGTCTGATTAGGTAGCTTCAGTTTTTGAGTACAAACTTGTTACTCTCAGTCAACTTCTGGTATTGAACCTTGTCTTTTCTGGTCTGGTCCAAGTTCACAGACACTACTAGCTAGCAATCACTTTCACAACACTAACACTAGCAATGTCACTCGCAGTCTGGGTGTTCAGTTACACCGCACCATGTTTCATGGTCACTCATCATTGTCAGACATGAGTTCATAATAGCTTGTAACATTCACCAGCCTGGCAGTGTCATTGTTGCTACTACCTGTTCCCAGACTTCCTTTTATGGCTGGGTGTTGGGGCATGATATTTCATTACTGTTTGCAAACAGTTGTGAAAGTGTGATGAATTAAAATAATTGAACTCTATGAGAGAGAATTGTCGGAATTGCTAGTGTTCTGTCATTCCCTGGGACTGAAATGTCTTGATGTAAGCTTATATAGAGAAAGCAAACTCAAAATAAGGCAAAATGTGTGAGTAACCTTTCAAAATAAGCTGCAAATAAGATAAGGAACTTGGCCAGCAAACAAGGCAAATGAAAGGAATTGAAGAAATGAAAGGTGCATGCATGCTTGACCTCATAGGATCCGAGGGGGGAAGTATTGAAACTTTATAGTGTCGCTGACACTCAACACTGTTGAAACGGAAAAATAAATTAGATTATAACTGAAAAAAACACGAGATGCCCAAATTACTAAATCGCCCATAAGAATATCTTGTTTATTTTTAAGGGGTTCACGGCCTGCCTATGTTTAAGCAAGCGTTTACCAATTAAGGAATTGCCAAGGGAAAAGTTAAGATTACTTGTTCAAGGTTCTTAACCAATCGTAACAGAATTGTAACACCAGTTTGAGTCACAAGCAAGAACATGAATTTGCGTTAGTGTCGATCAGCAAGAAAGTTCCGCCGCGTTATGTGTGTGGGTCTATTCTTACAGTGTGATACGATTAACACCTCTACGTTACTCTCAAGTGTTTGTCAAGGGAAAATTTGAAAAATGGGCTTCTGTTAAATAGGTTCTCCCACGTCTAGAAAACTGACACAGCGCTTTTCTCTCAGTGTAATACCTACCTAAGAGAATAGGATATTTGAATTGAGTGCAACTTACCTACAAATCATTATTTCCGCGCAAACGATGGCTCCTGTGGAATTCAGCGAAGAAGAAACGACGACATTTCGTAAAAACACACGCCTTCAAAACAGCGTGTCTTTGAATAAATAATCGTTCTTTTCCTCAATCAAACGATATGACGAGGAAGACGACAAAATTTTGTTTCTCATGGCCAAATAAAACGTTAGAAATATCCCGCCGATTACGAAATATAACCATTTTACTTACTGAGAGAACGATTATGTCGCATTCAAATTTGATTTTGCCGCTCAGCCCGCTTTTTTACCGGATGTGACGTCACTTTTTGGTGGATGATCCAAACACAAAAAAAGTGCCAGGCGTCGCAGAGTGTTCTCCCCCGCCCCTGCATATAGTTGATATGCTTCTGCCGACACTTCACACAAAAAAATAACTCTTGCACGCCTAGCGTGCCTATGTTTACTATCTGTAGAAGGTTTACGATATTAGTGGGCCAAAATGTTACCTTTAGCTTGTGGTTTGATGATCACATCTAACGCTGCCAGGTATGTTAACATACAGAAACAACTTGTGTAAAGTAACAACTGGGAATTAACGCTTTGTTGTAAAGGAAGTCACTTCCGCCATGGCGTGAAACCGCAGAATTGCATGCCCTTTTAATCCTCTTGGCTTCGTCAAGTTCATAATTTTTTCTGGATTTATTCTGGTTTTATGGATAGCGTTTTGGATGAAACTGTCGCGTTCTGTGCTGTCTTTGGTTTGATTGCAGAAATCAATTTGAACCTCTGTCTGGGAGTTTAAGACGCGTTTTATGTATGATCATAGGAAGGTTTCCTTTAATTTACTCCTGTCTTTGTGGGAGCTACAAGTGACTCGTTTTTATCTTAATAACATTCAATGGAACCCGGTTAACATGGTCACAACGGGCCATGAAAAATTGGCCTTAAGTAATTAACGGGGTGGCTATATTAAAGGGGAAGGGTCAAATTTCATGACTGGACTAAGCTGAGTGAAGTCTTGACAGAATTATATCACAACTGCTCCTCTCCAAATGCAGATACAAATTGAAAAATTTGATATAATACAATATCAACCATGGGAAGGTGAACATAACTGGTTCAAGTGGCCAAACTAACAGGGTAAAATTACATGTTGGGATTTCAGAATGTGGTGCTTGGCCATATTAATAGGGTGGCCACATTAACATGGTTTTCTTATAAGAAAATGAAAATTTGCCAGGACAAAAAAGACCTGCCTAATAATAACTAGGTGACTGTATTAACGAGGTGTCACCGTTTGCTGAGGTTCCACTGTACGTGCAAAATTCTCAGCATGCTAATTGGCAATTAAATGATATTTAATAATTAATTGTAAACCAGTTTCCGTTCTTTGAGAATTTTTATCATTTTTTATCATTTGGCAATTGATTATTAAGGGAAATTAGGGAATTAGAAAGAAGATGTTTGGCAAAATAATCTCCCAATGAAATATATTTTTACATGTTCACAGTCAAATCAGCCGAAATGGCCCAGTGGGGAGACTCCCACATAGCAAGTACGGGGTGCTTATCGTACCTTTTAAGGGTTAAAAAGCATTTGTGGCACCTCTTAGGCTGTTCAGCCCCAAAAGGTCCACTACGAAAGGTTTTGCAGTGGCTTTAAGGGTATCGAGCCAAAACAATATGACAGGAGATATTTGAAAATCAACTGATTTTTATTTTCCTCTCACAATTGGTACCTCTTAAAAAACTTCCAAGGCACGCCCACAAAACACGAGCTTGGTATCTCTTAAGGGTTATTTTTAAAATTTCAGATGAGCATCCCCATCCTCTTTACATGGGAGTTCCCCCCCCCCCCCCCCAGGTGAAATGGGTCATTAGGTAGTCAGTCAGAATGATGTAAGCTCAAATATGTCTAGAATTGCATTATCAGATTGTACAGTGAAACGTGCGTTAAGCAGACTTCCTTGGGACACTCACTACAGGATATCTGCCCTAAACAGGTTCTGATATATTGTGCAATGATAGTTAATTATTTACCGTTTTGCAACACAGTGTAAGGTCAAAGACTGCTCATAGCACAATGTCCAGTCAGTCAATGCATCAATCTGGAATAATCTACAGTTAGCTTTAAAATGATATTGCTGAGCAATGTTAAAGGAGTCTGAGCTGAGCTTTTAGAAGTAAAAAGCCCTTAAACTGTCTGCGTATTGCAGGTTTTGTGTAACAAAATGGCTTAATATTAGTGTTCGCATAGATCTGCTTAACAGAGGTGTTCAGCGAATGCAGGTTCATTGTACAGTAAATGTAGGAAGAAAATTTAGGGACTCAAGCTGGTGTCCATGTCTGCTTAATATGGGGTCTGCTTAATACAGGTAATTTTACTGTGGTTATCCTTGTTATGTTGTGGTCCATTGAGTATTAGAAGCAAAAATCACTTAGGAAATTAATTTGGGACTTAGAAACGGCCAGGGGCAATGAACACAATTCTCTATAAATTAAATCTATAAACTATCACTTAAGGGAGTAATCTGTTGTCAGGTTCTGTCAACAAGTCATATCATTGGTCTCTTAGCATAACTTTGAAATTAGGGAGCTTAAGAAGTCCGTGACGGCAACGGCAACGTCGCTGAACAAAAGGTTTAATGAGGAGAACAATCGCTGTGCACATGCGTTATAATTCTTGGTACATTTCTTTGCCGTCCTCTACAAAACTACAACGTGAAATGACCAAATTCTGCGTTGTCTGGAGAACGTGAATGACAACGGCTGATTTTTTAAATTGTTATTTCAAATTTATCGATGTGTCCTAGATTCAGTTTCATGATAGCTTTGACAGTGATAAACAAAGTAAATGACTTTAGGGTACCGTGAGAATCGTAGGTAAAATATAAGATCATTTTTTGATTGACGTCCTTGGCATTGCCGTCGTGGTTTCTTAAACTCCCTATTAAATCTGATACAGCAACTTAGGTTTCAGTGCTATGAGTGACAGTGCTTGTTTCAGGATATATTTATCGGCATGTAGTATGTTTCTGAGAATAAATTCTTTGAAGCATGAATGCACTTAAAGTGGGAGTTAAACTTCTCTCAGGGTTATGATAAGATTTTCTCACCAGTTAATTCTAACAGGGTTCGGAAAGACTTTCCTCAACCTTGAATGTGAATATTTTGGTAGAACAAGTCACTGAATTGGTTACGCCGTAATTTCATCACCTAATATTAGGGAGTTTACGAAACCGTGACGCCAACGCCGAGGACAACGTCAATTAAAAAATGATTTATATTTTACCAACGAATCTCGCGATACTCTTAAGTCATTTACTTTGTTTCTCACTGTCAAAACTATCGCAAAACTAATTCCGGAACACAGCGATAACTTTGAAATAAAAATTTAAAAAATTAGCCGTCGTGGTTCACGTTCTCCAGACAATACAAAATTTGGTCATTTCACGTTGTTGTTTTGCAGAGGACGGCAAAGAAATATACCAAGAATTATAACGCACGTGCACAGCCATTGTACTGCTCATTAATTCTTTTGTTCAGTGATGTTCCCATTGCCTTTGCCGTCATTGTTTCGTAAACTCCCTATTATTACACATGCACCAAACATTTCACCTGAATATACTTAGCAATCAAATTACTAAAGTTTTGTCGCCAAACTGTTTCTTGAAGCTGGTTTAAGTTCAGAGCTACATCTACTTTCAGATCCTGCAGACTTTAAATTTTTATCACCATGATTTATACCTGTTGAAATCTATGATTAGTGATATCTTCACTGTTTTAGTTTATTTTATTTTGAATATGTCATAACTTTTGAAAACTGAGTCAAATTTGGGGTAACACTTCAATGCCTGCCTGCTGGCGATAACCCGCAGACAGGTCTTTGCTGCGCCTGAAAACCCAGGAGGGCTGCTGTCAAGGAGGGTTGGGGCAGACAGGCCAGGTGCCTGGCTTTAACCAGCTGATTCCAAGTGGGCCCCTGGGTCTATCCCCAGGGGGGTGGGTTGGGTCACAGAGAGGCTTTTGTCAGCTTAACTGGTCATTTCCTTTGCAGGACAAGCTTTGGCCACCCATGCCCTTCAGCCTTAGGGGCTGGCAGCCAGTCAGCCAGACAAAAGTAAGGTGGGTAGGCTGTGGGACAGACTGCCTGTGAGTGAAAAAGTCTGTGTAATTTTCTTGGAAAAGTGTCAGGGTGGTTGTGTTGAAATCAGCACAGTTTATATAAATCCAGTCATTTATATCTTCACTGTTTAGTTAAGGACCTGCAAGTTGATTCTGCTGCCATCAGGACTATAAGTCATGCAGTCAGCCAAACATTGTCTAATGTATAGATTTAGCCAAGCCTAAAAGCGGAGCTCCTGGGCTGGGTTGTTCAAAGCCTGATTAAGGTCATTCCCAGTATTTCACTGCGCATCCCTACTGCGCATGATCTCACACGTGATTAACGCCCGCACATTAAAAAATGGCAGCTTTGTCTTTACGGCTGGACCCCGCCATAGAGGTAAATAGTCATTTCCTCGAAAACGAGTACAGTGACCCATCATTTTTTTCTGTTGTTTTGAATTGAGTAATAAATTTCTCTATATGAAATAATATGGACCAATTTTCAGTGTAGAAAAAGAAATAATCGTCAGAAACATGAATTTAGCAAGCAATTAAGACTATAATCATGGTGCTAATATAAGGATTTATTGGGTACAAACAAGGTGCTGTTGCTCCTTAACAAACATGGGGACCTCTCATTTTTGTTTCAAAATTTAAGTTCCTATAATATAAACAATCAATAGGTAAAGTTTGACAAAAATCTCAGGGCAGGTTCTATTTCAGTGAAATGACCTTAAGCTAACCCAGAATAAGTGAGAATTTTGAATTGAGTTTTTTTTTAACTTGCCAGTGAGGTTTCTGTTTAATATATTGTTTGGACTTCTGAGTTTGAATAATAAGGGCAAAACATGACTTTTCTGGGGAATATTGTGTATTTGCGTCCAGGTAAAAATAAACAATATTCCCAAAGCACAAAGTTATCCTTGAAACTGTCTATGCTGCTATACACAAAGGTATCTGTGAGAGTAGGAATAACTGTGAGAGTACTTTCTGTTGGTGGCCATTGGCCTTTTCCGACTTGACTTCAGCAGAGAATTTTGTGGTAATTCATTAAGCTCGACCATTGTTACACAATTGAGGTCAACTTTCAGCTTTCGTTTGTCGCACCATTTCTCAAATTTTTTGATCCACACGCAATGTATTTTCTGCCTGAGCCTTTGCTGCTAATTTGTTCTAATCCTGGCTCCAGCCTGAAATATGAATTTTGACTGCTAATTTCTTCCATTACTGAATGGTTTTGCCACATCAGCACTATGCTTACTTTAATTGGTTAAAATCCATCAGATGATAAAGCTAGAACCAATCAGTTGTAGGGCTGATAATGTTTTAGCAGCCCACTGTCAGTCATTTGCAGCTCCCTGAGCACGTGTTTTTAAGAGGCTGAGTTTCTATTCGGCCGTGTATATTGATAATTAAATCTCAAACTGCACAAAACATAAGCAGTTAAAAACATTTTTATACAAGAAAAATGTACACTTTGGTTCACTTTCAATCTGGGTTAGCGTTAGCCAGCTCAGTCCTGAACAGACCCAGCCCTGATTACAGTAAGTTAACCTGGTTTGAGCCCGCAGTCCAATTTAGAAGCTGGTACATGTACTTGGTCAGTGGTTAACTTCAAAAAAAACATGTGACCTCAGTGAGCTCAAAACTTGAGCCTGCAATATGGTCACATGATACTGGTCAGTAGATACCTTATTTTGACAGGTGCCAGTTGACCATAAATGGATGTCCAATATCAAAGATGCACAGTGTAAACCAAGGCCACATGTCCCATTAGCTGGAGTATGACCACCATGTTGTGCAACATCATTTTTTTTCGTCATGCATACGTGCCCAGTAGCAATACCGCTAACCATTTTAACCACAAGAAAAGCGATTCATGGGTTTCTATGAGTATGGGGCTCCACTTGGTGGCCCTTGGTGCTCCGCTGCAAAAATTCTGTCATCTCTATGATAAACCTCTTTCCAGCCACTGCCTCTGTACCACACATTATCCCTTACTAAATTGGTTATTTCCAGTATAATTTTAAAATTACTTTAGAGTTGATTTCTCTATTTTCTCAGCCTGCCCTCACCTTTGCCTTTGTCAGCCCTAGTCTTAAAAGAGCTACCACGTGCTATTACCTCACACCCACCCAGCCCATTTCCCTGCAATCCACACCACACCTTACCCCTACCACCTCTACGGCATCATGCCCTAACACCTCTACCTCACCTATCCCTTGCCACACCTGCAAGGCTTCAACAGCCTTTAAAAACCCTACATACCTCATCTTCTCGTAACCACACCCCCATTCCTTATCACCATTCCTACACTCTATCCCGTACCACTTCTACTACAGTATCTTCACCCCCTCCCTTGCTAAATCCTACCACTTGTTTCCTCTATTCTCACACTTCATCCCCTACCACATCTGCTATGCCCCTATCCCCTACTATACCTACCACACCACCATCCCTACTACAATCCCTACTGTGCATCTTTTACCACCTCTTGAATTGAGTTGGTGTCCATCTGTCTCGGGAGACAATGGAACTCTTGCACCGCTATGGTTATACAAGCCAATTCTAGATCGGCAGGCTCAGTTGCAGTTGTTGCAGGTGAAGGTCACGCCTCGCTCTGAGTGCAGGGAATCTGCCCTCTGCCATCTGCGCTCTCTCCCCTCTTCCCATTGCTGTTTTCTCATCTCGTTACTCCTCTGGACGCATGCTTTCATGATCATTCTCCAGTCACTGCGGTCTTCAGTCACTGCCTCCTTGCCTGCTGGATCGATGTTCCCTGCTCTCATGTCTCGTTTGCAAACATCCTTGTAACGTAAGACAGGCCTTCCTTCAGGTCTGGAACCAGTGGTGAGCTCGCCATACAGGATGTCTTTGGGGATTCGCCTGTCCATTCATCTGACGTGGCCGAGCCACCACAGGCGGTGCTGGGTCAGGAGTGCAAACATGCTGGGGATGCCTGCCTGGTCGAGGACATTCTTTTTTGGTACACAATCTTGCCACGTGATACCCAGAATTTTCCTGAGGTTGCGCAGGTGAAAAGTGTTGAGCCTGCGTTCTTGGCAGGAATAGAGACCATGACTCGCTGCCGTGGAGCAGAGTACTGAGCACACAGGCTTGGTACACCTGCATCTTGGTGTTGATGGTCAGCATGGGGTTTTCACAGATCCTCATTGCCAGGCAGGCCATGGCTGTTGCTGCTTTGCCAATGCTTTTATTGAGTTCGGCATCCAGGGAGTGGTTGCTGGAGCTGGTGGACCGGAGGTTTATGAAGTCCTCGACGAACTCGAGCGTGAAGTCACTGATAGAGATGCTTGGGGTGCTGCTCAGGTCTTGGCCCATGATGTTGGTCTTCTTTAGGCTGTTAGACAAGCCAAACTCTCTACACGCATGGAAGAAGCAGTTGATGAGTCACTGAAGTGCCTCCTCGGAGTTAACAGTCAGAGTTGCATCATCTGCAAAGAGCATCTCACGCATGAGAACCTGTCACACTTTGCTTTTGGCATGTAGGCAGGCCAGGTTGAAGAGACTGCCATCGCTTCTGTCCTCTGATTGGCTGAAGGTGAAGGACAGCAGCAACGAGAAAAAGATGCCGAAGAGAGTTGGAGCAAGCACACAGCCTTTTCTTTACCCTGCTCTATTGGAAAAGGGTTCGAGGAAGATCTATCGTACTGGACGGTGCCATGCATGTCTTCATGAAAGGACGTGATCATCCTCAGGAACTTGGGGGACATCCAATCTTCTGTAGCAGAGTGAAGAGCCTTTCCTGCTGAGCAAGTCAAAGGCCTTGGTCAGGTTGATGAATGCGACGTATAGCGGCCGTCTCAGCTCTCTTTATTTCTCCTGCAGCTGTCGCAAAGAGAAGACCATGTCAATTGTTGATCTTCTAGCTCTGAATCTACCATGCATACATTATACCCTACAACCCTTATCACGCTCAATCATCCGACCCCCTGACAAAAGTTGCCTTCCGTTTTGTGAAACTCTTCATGCTTTGTTTGATTTCAGGTTGTCAGCTGTGTATGGGTCATGCTGTGGATCAAAATCTTCTTTCCCTTGTGCAACAAGATGTCAAAGAACTCATTAAGAGCTACAAGAAAACTGAAGCAGAACAATCAGCCATTCAAGAATCACTGGCTCAGCAAAGAAAAGAGCAAGCTCAAATACAAAACACTGTGACTTCCATCCAAGGTGAGCAATCGTCAACAAGAGTTCAATTGCGGAAACAAAGTGAG
The DNA here is from genome assembly GCF_042242905.1 of Orbicella faveolata. NCBI lineage: Eukaryota > Metazoa > Cnidaria > Anthozoa > Scleractinia > Merulinidae > Orbicella > Orbicella faveolata. The sequence goes on along the minus strand of NW_028301547.1, from coordinate 10,222,530 downwards.
CTGTTGAAAGCAATGCTAGAGTGGAAAGAACAACAGATGAAAGAGAAGCAAGAAATAATGGAAAAGCTTGTGTCCCTGGAGAAAACGCTCAGTGACGAATTATTGATTCGAGTTGACAGATTGGAAAAGGGACTAGCTAAAGCAGATGGCAAAGTTGAACAACTGGAGGAGGGATTTGCCAGGACCGATGACAAATTTGAACAACTGGAGGAGGGATTTGCCAGGACCGATGACAGAGTGGAACAACTGCAGCAAGGGTTTGCCAAAGTAGAAAACGACGTTTTTGAGACAGGAAAGAAAATCAAACAACTGGAAGAAGAAGTCACAAGTCAGAGAATGGAGAACAATCCAGGTTAGTTTTTGTAATTTGTAAATTCAGAGGAAAAGAACAGTGATGAATGGTATCAGGGAACAACAATCTGTGGGTAATCAATGATTCTGATCAGCCACTGAGTATCGGTGATTATCAATGCGTAATTGATGATGTTATCAGTAGGGTAACTTCTGCTGCCCTACTAATCAAATCGTACCACTTTTAACATAAATCAAATCGTACCAAGTTTAACATAAAGTTAACATAAAACTATCATTTCTTTACATATGTTAAAAGAGGTTTGACAGCCAGTAAGGTGAGTTAATTACTCGATCATGGTAATGAAAACGTTGAAGTAAATGTTTGGAAACTTAGAGAACGATTGACGTGAGGTTGGGAAGTTGAAATGTTTGATAGTTCCCATGGAGAATTAATATTTAGTATTTTTACACATTTGCTTCCTGGTGTGGACAGGGTGTTTGTATTGGGTTTAAGTGCCTCTTCTTAAACTGTTTGTGTATATGCACGCTACCTCTACAAGCAAGCCTCTCCCCCCCCCCCCCCTTCGTCCCTTTCTTTGTTTGTTCGTTCGTTTGTTGATTCATTCGTCGATTTCTTCACTATATGTTGGTTACTTTATTGACAGGATCTAAAACAATTCTGCCAAGATCAAATCTTCCTGCAAAGGTTCCCCACTTCATTGGCCGACAGGAAGAATGTGACGAAATTGTTGGTCACGTGACCTCCGAATCAACCCGACTCGTCTCCGTCTGGGGTCCGCCAGGGTTCGGAAAAACGTCCATCGCAATCGCAGTTGGACATCGTCTTCAAGCATGTGAGCCGCCCGTGTACTTTCTCTCATTACGTGAACTGAAGTCAAAAAGCGACTTAACGTCAAAATTTCTTGGTCTGTTCCGACAGACCGTGACACTAGGAACTGAAAAGTTGCAGAGTTTATCAACTGATGACGAGCTTTGCCTAATTTTTGACAGACTTTCGGATCGCTGTGTTGTAATCCTGGATAATGCTGATGACCTCTTTGAATGTGGCGTTCCAGACGTGAAGGAGGAGGTTATGAATTTGATTGGAGAAATTCTCAGTCGCAGTAATAAGATCAAGTTTCTTTTAACCACAAGGGAGTCTTTGTCCTTTTTGAATTTACATTTTCGAGGACACGTGTCTGTCAGAATAAAAGAGCTAGACAAGTTTTCTTCTCAAACCCTAGCTCGGGAATTGCTCCCAGAAGTGAGCCCTTATCACTTGACAAAAGTTTCGCAACTCTGTGGGCAGGTTCCCTTGGCCATAAAATTAATGTGCTCATCCATTCCTGACGATTTGGCTCGAGCAAGTCAGTGCATTGATGAATTCCTGGAGTGTACAGAAAACGTGGTAGAAATGTTGGACAACCCAGATTATCCGAGCCACTTGAGATTGAAGTCTCTCTTCGAGTCCTCCTTCCAGAGACTATCTACACAAGACCAAGAGGCGCTAGTATCGTTGTGTATTCTTCCAGATCATTTTGATTTTAAGATTGCCGCAGCCGTTTTGGGGATAACCAGAGCAATCGAAGTAGAGAGGCTATTGCAAAGACTTCAGAGGAAATCCCTTCTTGATTGTTCAAATTCTGGTAAATTCACTATGCATAAACTAATTCAGTCGTTTTCTAGAGAAAAGGGAGAAAATGAGATGAAAGAAACAGTTCTCATCTCAAAATTTCGCTTTTATGCATTTTACATTGGCTTATTCGAGAAACTCAATGCGAATTTCCTTTCTGGGCGTTCCATGTCAGCATTCATGGAGTTCTTTGAAGACGAAAATAACATTGTTCAAAGTCTGATTGAGGGCTGTTGCGATTCAAAGACGGCCGACAGAGTTTTTGATGTTTTGACGAAAGCAGAGCTCTTTGTGGACTCGCTTTATTGGACCGGGCCGCCTCATAGAATTTTCGCTTCAGCAATAATGGCGGCCAAACAGTCTGGGAAAACTGTTTTCTACAGGCGCCTACTCATTTCGTATGCGTTTAACTACGTAACCTGGGGCTCAGGTGGAAACACAAAGAAGTTGCTTTCTGAATCCAAGGAGCTTCAATTGTCTGCTTCTTCTGACAGTGATGGAGAGATAGGAAAATACTTGTGCTACTTTGGAATCCATGAATGTGTGATCGGGAAGACGGAGTCTGGAGTGGAGGCTTTGGAAGAAGCACTTTTTTCCCTAGGGACCAGTCCGGAACATCGAATTTTACTGCTTATTGTCTCCCAAATTCTAGCTATTTATTATCAGTGTAAGAATGACTCCATGAACTCTTCCCAGTTCTACAATAAAGCACTGAAGGAATGCAGAGATGTGGGGGACATGGGATTAGTAGTGATTCCCACGACAACAATCGTGGTAACAAACGAAGGTGTTGAACGTAACACACCGACAACAAAGGCCAATCCTTTGGTAAACGAACCTCTTCAGTGTCATGTTATCATGCTTGTACGCGAAGCGGTACGAAAGTTTTTGACCACAGACACCAAGCGAGCTTTTGGCAACTTATTGCTGAAAATAATAAAGGAATCCGTGTTTGAACTCCGAACGGTCACACCTGGTTGGCTCAAATTTCATGGCAACGCTGTTAATTTGCTTCAGGGCTTTGGCAAATACGAGGACGCTATAACGCTTACGAACAAAATGGCGAGCGTACATGAAAAAGCACTGCAACAAACCATGAAAAAGAAAGGAAATGTCGGAGAAAGTCCAGAAAAGCACGAGGAGGCAATGGCGCGGGCCTATTCGGACCAAGGTGAAATTCATCACCGGAACGGCAACTACGCGGAAGCTCTAACGTCATACCAACGTGCACTTAATACCCGACGAAGACTGTTTGGTGAAGAACATTCAAAGACCGCCGACAGCTATCGAGATGTAGGGCTTACCCATCAGTCACTGGGGGATTACACCTCCGCTCTTCAGTCACACAAACGTGCGCTTGATATCCGATTAAAACTGTTTGGCAAAGTACATCCAAAGACCGCTGACAGCTACCGTTCAGTAGGGCTTACTCAACATTCACTGGGGGAATACACCTCCGCTCTTGAGTCACACAAGCGTGAACTTGATATCAGAATTCAATTGTTTGGTGAAGAAGATTCGAGGACTGCTAACAGCTACCATTCAGTGGGGGTCGCTCAACATTCACTAGGGGATGACACCTCCGCTCTGCAGTCACACACACGTGCACTTGATATAAGAATTAAACTGTTTGATGAATTAAGGACCGCTGACAGTCACCATGAAATAGGGGTCGCACAGTATTCACTGGGGAATTACGCCTCCGCTTTCGAGTCACACAAGCGTGCATTTGAGATCCGATATCAGAATTAAACTGTTTGGTGAAAAACATTCAAAGACTGCTGACAGCTACCCTGAAGTAGGACTTGCACAACACGCACTGGGGGAATACACCTCCGCTCTTGAGTCAGAAACCAACCGTGTAAAAACCTTTTTCTCTGTTTGTAAATCGCCCAACAGAGTAGTTTTCCAGTATATTTAGGTTTTCTAAAATTTTGGGACTTTTTTTGTAACATTCCACTGATTTACAATTTATTTGGAAGTAGTTTTAGCTTTCAAGAATTGAATTTCCAGAAAGCATATTTTGTGCCCAAATGAGATATTGCATTCTTCGCTGCTGTAAATATTTGTGGAGATATTAGATAAAACATGCTCTTTTAATCTCCTCAACTTGATTGCTTGTGGTTGGCTTTCACTCCAATTTACTTGGCTTCAGCTTTCATCCCAGCTTGCTTACGGTTAGCTCATTTGTTAGTTAAAGCAATGCCATGTATTTCTACCCGATATATAAAGCATTACAATTACATGAATATCATAGTGACACGGACGTTCACAGTTTCACTGCGCTCACAGAAAGAAAAGTCTGTCTCGTGGTCTGGCTTAAGTTCTGTTACGAATCCTAGCATTGATTTTAACTTATGAACTCATTTTCCCCACTTTATCTTTTCTATACATAGTCTAACTTTCACCCCCGACGCAACAGCTGTCAACTGCAGCACTTTTACACTGTAAACTTTCATTTACAGTGAAGACAAATGCAATAGAAATTATTTATGAGGCTCAAGGTGGAGAAAATTGCGAAACGGATCGTACGCTCTTCATAATAATATTTCTTCATTAGTAACTGAGATGGGATTGTTTGCTTTAAACTAATTCAAGCTGAGTTCTGGTAATTTTGAGTGAGCTATACATAATTCAGAGGAAGCTAGCGACCTACTGTGAACACCCTAAAGGAGTGTTTCACACGAGCGAATCAGAAACGTTATTACATTAGCCGTTAACAAAAGTGACTGTTTGATATCTCTAGAATAAAGGCTTGTCTAAAAACGCGGACCAGTTAGATCGGCGAAGAAAATCGTGTTGACAATGAAACTTTTATAGCGAGTCTGTTCAATGGACTGGAACTTGCAGAGGGGCAAAAACTTGTCTGTACCCTGACTAAAACGGAGAAAATAGAGTAGAGTTCGCTTGATTGTTGGCGATGGAGTACAACTTGTGGAAAGACGCAGACATGAAGCTTTACAGCTCGGGTGGAGATGAACCCGTCAAGGTAACGCGAAATAGTTTTTATCTCTTTACGTTGATTAACTTTGCCTGTACTAAGTCCGAGCTGAAATTTGTGTAATGGATACAGATAAATTATTTGTCTTCTAATTGACGTGGCTTTCATTTTATTTATTTTTAGGACTGGAAAGGACGTTTTAACAGTGAAGGAATACAAGCGTGGAGAATCACAGAAGATGATGTAAGGACTTTGTTATTGGGCCTTTTGCGGTGTGTTTTGACACAAGACTTTGCTGCCTGTAATCTCCTAAATATCTTGAGTAACTAATTGTTTAACGGCTGGCAGTAACTCCTGAAATTAAACTAAACCTGCGGGATTTTTCCAAGATGATTCACCCTGAAAACTTTAATTAAAGAATCGCCCAGCACTTACGGAACATACACTTTCGCACTTTTGAGCGATAATTTCGCGGTATTTTATATAGTAAAAAATGTTTTTGCATTCAGTTTGGCTTGCAACTTAATTTTTCTTAACCATCCTTCGGATTTTTGCTCGGCTTTTATTTAGTTGTTTCGTCCCAAGTTCTCATTTCAAGTTGTGGAATTATTTGACAACTTTAATATCGAACAGAAAAATATTTGCCGTTAGAAATAACTTAGAATATTATCGACACATTGTATCGTGTATTTTTTATAACGCTTTCTTACTTTAAAACTTTGACTTAATATCAAACCGTGTATTTCAAAGTTTTGTTGAAGAATGTTTTGGTTTTATAACAACCTGAATAGCACAGAGTAGACATTACTTCTTTTCCAAATAAGGCAAGATTTCAACGAATTTTGAACAGGAAAAAATAAACAATTTTGCCCTCTGCGGGGTGCATAGGGACATTGTGAAAAGCTGATCCGAAAAGTTGATATTCTTCCCAGTCTAGAGATCTACTTGCAACGAGAAACTTTAATTTCTTAAAATGCAATACACAATTCCCTGGTAGCACTTAAATGTCATAGCAGCGTCTCGAGAAAATTGATACAACTTGCAATAGCCTTTGAACTTGATCTGTTTACTATGTCGGTCAAATGCAAATAAAGCGAAAACCACCAAGTCATAAATATTCAAAAAAACCGTCCTTGAAACGCGTGGATCGCGCGAGATTCCCGCGTTTGTGATTTTCTGTTGCGTGTGCAGTGAAGACAAGTTTCGAAGAATTTCATTTCTAATGTGATTTTTGTGTTAATTTTAGGTCGAAGAGTGGTGCTTAGCTAAGGAAGGGAAGTTTTTCAGCGAGGAAGTGTATATAGTGCTAAACTGTACCTATCTTAAAACATCAGCAACGGTAAGACGGAACTCAATACAATACACTAGATGAACCAAAAACAAAACAAATATAGTCAGAAGAAAGAACTAGAGAACTGGGAAATTGGGAAATTCAAACCGAAAAATGGTTGGGTGAAAGTAATTTGGGAAAACCCTTTGAAGCCAAAGTTCGAAAACTGGTTTTAAAAGCTATCAAAACAAGAAAAAAAGAGAAGCAAATTAGAACTAGTAATTAAAAGAGTACGCTGAATATTAATTTAAATTTTGTGTACATGCTTGGTTAAGTTACAGCTGCCATGTTGATGGAACAGAAATTAACTCTAACGTATTAAGCTTGCTTTTCAGTCCAGTCTCTGGTCTCTTTCTCTTGCCGGCTTTTCACTCGTAAATTGCGATAGTTACGAGTTGTAGTGGGCGGATTTCTTTCGTTCTTCTCCAGCAAAGAAAGGTAGTCAAGAAAGCGGACTACTTTCACCTTCAGAGAGAAAGCCTCAGGAAATTAAGATATTTTAATGACATCGTTTTGAGCTTCCAAGACTGTTTTAAAATCATCAGAGGCTTTAAATACCTCCTTCTTGAAGAAAGCAAGCAGTTGAAATCGCGCGATTTGGCCCGAAAGCGAGTCACGGAGCAAAAAAACCTCACCTTACGCTTTTTCCATGCAGTTTCTACAACCTCCAAATCAAAGATGGCAGGAACAGCCACAGAAGAAACACCACTCGCACTTTTATTTCGTGTCAAGGCTTTTTACGTGCAGTGTGACATCGTGGTTAATCTTTACTTTTTTGACCAGTCTCTGTAGCAGTTAAAATCTGTAATCACTCACCACAATCTCAAGCCAACCAGTCACTTTATACTTTATACTACACTAGTTAGTTCTCGTGTCTGGTTGTGTGTTTTCATGTAGTTAGCCTAGTTTTTCCTCTTTTCACACCATGCTTGTAATTCTCTTTGTTTATACTTTGTGCTTAATCTGTATGCTCTAGCTTAGGTCAAGATAAAGATTTGATCGACCCGGGGAATATTTTCTTTGTTTCAGACCGCTTACGATATTCACTGCTGGGTAGGAAAGCAAGCCTCTTCTAAGTTATACAAAAGAGGTTTATACAATGCCATCGCTTTGGATGATGCGGTAAGCAATCAATCAATCGATCAATCAATAAACTGTATTTAAGTGTCTAAAACTTCTAGTCAGTCCGGAGGCCGACTAATCGGGTACACTCCCTATAAAATTACTAATAAATTAAGTTACGTTAAGTTAAAAGTTACCTATCACTTCTTACGGTATATACACATATCTAAAATTCCATTAATATTTTAAAAATGCGGACTAAAATATAATTATTTCTGCCTATACAACTATATACAAACTTTAAATATGTCTAAAATTCTAATAGCATTTTAAACAAACTTTGCACAAGGTCCTGTACAGACCTACATTCTCTTTTGTTTTCTTCACTTGTCGCCTTAACGTCACACGAGACGAGTTTCAGCATTTCCATTCTATATATTTTGTCATGGAGAAGCAATTTCATTTTATAAGGTTCCAGAATGTTATTTCCTGCAACAAAATTTTAAAAAGTGGTGTAACAAAGCTTGTGGAACTACTTTAATCATCACTTTGCAAATGCAAACAGGTTCCGCGCGAGCCAGTTGCATTCTTGTATCCTTGGTAACACGGGGCCTGTCTGAGAATCTAACAATTAGTTTTCGAGACAAGTTTCATTAAAAATTAATAGGCATTATGTGTAAAAGAAGCCCAGCTCAGCGACATTAAAATCCTCATTGTCATGTTTTATAACACATAATCTGTATGTCACGCCATACAGTAACGATAGAATGTACCCATTCCATATGGCTTGTTACCAGACCATTTCTGCAAAAACAAATATAAAAACCCAGCTGAAATCATACTTAGATGTGTTTCTCATTCATAAAATGAGACAGGTTACAACTTGCTTTTTATTTCGTACTTTTTTGTGTGTCAGATGGACGGCAAAGCCCTTGTTCACCGAGAGGTACAGGACTACGAATCGAAGCGTTTTATGAATTATTTTGAGGCCTTTACTGTGTTAAAAGGAAAGTAAGTCTTGACACCACCTTCTGGTTCTTAACTATCTATTGCTCTTATAAAATATCGTTGTTGAGTTTCCGCCCCACCAGTAGCAAAATATTTATTTGCTTTATTGAATTGTTAAATTTTCCGGAAATCAGTCTCAACAGTGCCAAATTTCTACCCTGCTTCAGTTAATTTAGTCTTTTTGTGATAGTGTATGTAGAGACCAATTTCATAGGCCTCTTTGCCTCCATTTTTTTTTCCCTTTTTTATGTAAAATTGTAAAACTAGCATTATAGTAACGTTTCGCTTGTAACCCTTGTACAACCTAGTACAAATAAAGAGAAATACTCGCTATATAAATAAAGTCATTGTATTATTGTAAAAAAGAATAAAGTACAAAACAAAAGACAGTGACGGTTGTTAATTAGCAGAAGGAGCTCTAAATAAATGTTGTGCACTTGTGGTCTTGTCATAAAGGTAAATCAAACAAATTTTTTGATAGATCAGACGAGATGGTCGATTGTGACTTGTCCTCTACCTACAAGGATAGACTTCTCCGTGTGTCAAGACCAACAGCTGGCGGGGTAAGTGAAATAAGCACATCCGAGCTCCATGAAATCCCCGGGTCCGGACGAGGGGACCCCCATGTGAAAAGGACAGGGGTGCTATAGAGAAAAGTACCAGCTTTCCCTTACCTTTATATAAGCTTCGTATAGTACAAGAATGTTTTGTTTATTTTGTGTCAGAAAATTTGCGTGCGAGAAACCGCACTGAAGAGAGGAGCATTGGTCTCAATTGATGCTTTTATACTTGACAGAGGAACGAAGATTTTCCAGGTATTAACATCTTATAAAATTAGTCCAAGCATTTTTTATAACGTTAGCGCTCTGCCCTGGGTGTGTCCCGTTGACCCAGTTCTACGTTTCGTGTTGTTCGCGTAGATTTGAAATAATGCAGTAGCCGTGGGTGAGTTTTCATGCGCCAATTGGCTGAAAACTGTGGTCTCTGAGAGTGTATCAGACTGTAAACATGACAGAACCTGTAACGCAAGGGCAACGTATCTTTGAAACTGTAAGAAAATCGTGTGTCCCGACCTTTCCAATAAACGGAAGCTGGAGGGTTGCGAATTATCGGTTACGACCTTTAAGTAATCACTGTTGTACTCGTAGGCTCCAAGCTCGTTTGATTAAGGGATGTTTTCCGCAGTCAACCTCTCGTCCAATTTCAAGTCGATTTTCTTTCTAATTCCCCAACAAATTCCCCATGTTGCTTAAAAAGGAAGTCGACCTATATTATTTGGGTGCGTCCTAATGTACTCCGTATATTTTTCGTGTTGTACATCGAAACCTCTCACTTTGTTCGTGATTCCACTTACGTTTTGAACATGTATGACGCCATTGTTATTGCAACGGCCGTGAATTCCATCGTTTATTCGTCTAAATCAACGAAGGAAACGCTCGACACTGTCCTGTTTACAAAATGAAAATCCGCGTTGTCATCATTTGAATGAATATTTTTTTTAGAATTCCAGTCGAACAATTAAGTTACAGTGGAACCTCGATTTAACGAACCTCTTTACAACGAGGTCCCCGGAACAACGAACGATATTCCTCGCCCCAGGAATGAAAAAGAACCTCGATACAACGAAATCTCGTTATAGCGAGCATATTTTCCCAGTACCTTGTCCTTTCGTTATGTCGAGGTTCCACTGTGTTTTCTACCGATTTCTATGAGGTAATGGTTGATTAATTCTTCGGCCTCATAGAAATCTCTAGCTCAGTGAATTTTTCAAGTATTATCACTAGTCTTTCCGCGGCAATCTTACCCTCATTACTGTCTATCTTATTTTCTTCCAGTGGTTTGGTATGCTCACTGATAAAGACCCATCAGAGAAAGGCTTAAGATGCAAAGTCAATAATTATGTCTCACAAATGAAGGTAATAACTTCTTATTTTTCTCGTCATTTCATTGCCCATATTGGGCTTTTACAAGTCTCGAGCGCGCAGAACTCAGTCGCATGATTTCCTGGAACAAAACGACCTTCCTCGCAGATTTTATCATCTCAAAACACAGCAGATTTGCAAATTTTCTATGTAACAGAGCGAGGAAAATCATTTTAAAAGTATTGTCTATGTTTTTAAAGAAAGATTTACCTTTAACAAACTTGTCTTAACTTTGGTTTTTTCAATGAAGGTGGATCGAAAAGAGACAGGCATTGCCGTGAGAGTTGTCGGTAAGTCAAGTTACTGAATTTTCGACGATCAAACCAAACGTTAAATTTACACTGAATTACACCAGATTGCTGGGTTATTTAGTGCCTAGTTTTAAAGCGCTCTTACGTTTGACTTTGATAGCATTAACCTGCTGGAGCCAAGTCGCACGTTAGTGCTTCGTTTCAGCGACGGACCAAGAAAGAATTGTTCCGCTCTTCAGCTACGCATGCTTATTTGATGACATTAACTCTGGAAATATATTTATTTACGTTTCGCACGTTTTCCCGCGGAAGAGAGATTTCAAACTGTGTTTTTTGAGAACGAAATGACCGATAAAATGTGAATGGTCATTTAGGAGAAGTTCGACAGCTCACGGCGAAAAGATTTTCGGCAAGGAACCTTTTATTCAATCATTTATTCTTTTCCATATAAAAACAGTCATTTATTCCTTTTGATATATTTATATGGTTTTTTTATATATATATTCCTTCATACATGTTTAAAGAAGAGATAGCAAATAAATAGCTAAATGAATATAAAATATGTATTAACGAATAAATAAGGAACGAAATCCCAAAAGAAACTTTGAAGAGCCAATTGGGAGCTCGCAATGGAGCCACACACATACAGGGGAACCATAATAAGAAACTAATTTCGACATTAGCAAATTAGAAACGGAACGTCAGAAGAAAATAATAAACAAAGAATTTAACACCAGACTTAAAACAACCACATCAGTGCCCTTTAAATCTGGCATGTTGAATTTTAACTTCCTATTCAAAGCGAAAGCCTAAAACAATGTTTTTGTTTTGTTTAGATGAAGGCGAAAAAACAAAACATGATTCTATGTACGATGCGTTCCCGAATGTTGCCAAGAAGCGTAAACCCTCAAGACAAGAGGTAACTGGTTTTGCACACGTACCGACGACGTATGTCATATAAGTCATCGAATTGGTTTGCTTCGTTTTGTTTCCTATACAAAGCCAAAGACGAACCTTACTTGGCTCACAAGTAGATCATTTAAGAAGTGTTTTCTCAGTAAATAAGTAAACAAGTGTTCTTCTATAGTCTTACTTCACAGATCTGCTGTTTTGTCTAACATCGTTCAGGGTGCGAGCAAAATAAAACTACGGGTGATTGAACCTGGCGCGAAAGCCTGACACTCGCCTTCGCGCTCCTCGCACGGTAGCTTTCGCGCTTCTCGATCGTTCTCGCACGCTTCGTTACTCTCGCTCTCTCGCTCTTTTCCTTCTTAAAACTGTTGTCCAGAGTGGGATTTAAGGCTGAGGACAGACCAGTCAGTACATAAACTAATAAATAAACTGATATTTTCTTGTAGTCTTTTGTATTTCTGGGACAAAAGAAGATGATGTTCAAAGTTAGCGTGTAAGTGCTTCACATGTTACGTTATTTTTCCCTTCACGATTACTTTTTGATGCAAATGTAATTGTACAGTAAGTGTCATGTGCTTATGGTAATTGCCTGAAAGAATAATGCCTGCTACCTTAAAACCTGAGGGAAAGATTTTCAACCATTCATAGACAGATAGACACCTATTAGACACCTATTACCGTTATAGAAACCCTTGTTTTTGGACACCGATCCCGCAAAAATTTAAATTTTGCTCACTGGATGCAATTTCCACCCTCCTAAGTTGTATTTAAATTGTTTAAATATCTGTTCATACCTTCAGAAAATCGGATCCTCCGTTGGAATTGGAATTCATACCAGTGGCAGAAGGAGCTGATGTTTGTAGCAGTAAAATGAAATCTTCAGAAGGTCTGCAATCATTCAATTTTGCCATTTTCTGTTGAGGTGCTAAATTACGTTTAAATTACGTGAGAATAATTGTTTCATTAAAAACGCCCCCAAAATAAAGAAAACTAAACTAAACTAAAATAAAAATGAAAACACCCAAAAATTAACGCGTACGCTTACCATATTTGTAGAGCATGGTGTAATGGCTCATATACCATGATGGCTAAGCCAATGAAAACTCTTGAATTGTATTATCCAATGATCCAATTTTTGATGACAAATCATATTTCATTGCTAGTGAATATTGTTGACGTGCGGTTTGGGAGGAGGGATGCAGAGGATCATTTGTTTATCAGGATTGGTGATGACTGGAGTGGCGACAAAAAAAGCGGTCTGATCTATGGACACGTGAGTTTATGCATCCTGAGTTATTTCTGTAGGGATCTTGGCACTTTATAAGAGTACTGTACAACTTATCGAGGTAGCGTGGCCGAGTGGTTAGGGTGCCGGACTTGAAATCCGTAGGTAGCAGGTTCAAGTCCCGCTCTGACCACTTAGCTGAGTTGTTTCTCGGTAGACCCCAGTTCACCTCCTCGGTCATGCTTGTAAATAGCCAACTGGTTCTTTTCCCACCAGTTGGGATTTTTAGGCCTGTTATGATGTATTTACCTCTTCAGTTAAAGTGGCACGCCTGTGAACTAGCTAGGTGTAGCTAAGCGCATTGACCACTATAAACAACAACATTTGAACATTTTTTTTAATTCCCCATTTTTTTTCAAACTAACAAGTACCACGCAATCACCGAATGATTAAGTTTTGATATACGTTTGCTGTCCCAGTACATCAGCATGTTGTCGTGTTTCCTGGCTTTTGGCTGTACAATGCAAAGTTTGTGCTGATCGTAAATTGGTCATTGTATAGCGACCTCCCCGAGCCTCGACGACCACCCTTTTTGTACGAACACATTGACGTTTTCAAATGGAGTCTTATCTGAGTTGACTTGAAAGTTTGATGAGAAAGTTAAGAGAATTTAGCTGTCAGTCACTTAAGTTCGTGACCACTGAATTGTTTTAATATTCTATAGCATTATCTCAAGCAGTGCCCAGAGTTGGACCAACACCCGACCATCGCCATCACTGTAGTCAAAGAAGACCAGCTATCTACTCAACTAAATTCCGCAATAAACTCATAGGTAAGCTAACTCGTTACTTTTCCCCCTGTGGGGTCTCGCACATAAAGATGAGGGGGCGCCTTTTAGGGGTTAGACTCCGTGTTTTAGCGGGGCTTAGGGTATTTAAATCCAAAATGAGTACCGTTTTATTTAAAATTGGTGCCTTTTAGGGCTGAAAATGGATCCGCGCCACGCTCAAATAGCGAGAGTTTGGTCCCTTCCGGGGGTTCCTCGACCATCTTCGTCGCGGATTTTTCCCGCCTTTTTTTCCTCGCCTTTTACAATGGGTCAACGCGTACTTAAAACGCATTGTTCACTTGAAAATCCGAAGCCAATTCAACCTGTATAGAGAAACCGCGTGAAAGCCAGCTAAGGCTGATGTGGTTTCCTCTCTAAATATTTTAAAAAGATTTGGTAAGGAGCCTACAATCTCACCTTATTCTTGTCTCAAATTCCACTAAAACAGTTATATAGGCAGAACTGTTATGGAATACTTGGCCGAAATGCAACGCCCTAACTGTGTATTTCTTTTGTTCGTTTCTTCTTTTTTTCAGTTAAGTTTCAATTGAGTCATTTGAGGCAGCTTTGAGACAATTCACCGAAACAGTAGTTAGTTTACAACAAAATGGTCGAGGTTCATGTCGCATTCACTTATATACTGTAGTCCTGTCGGTTTCAGGTGTGCATTTGATTGTATTGTAGCAATAATAGACCAAATGTTACAATATTGTGCAAAGTTAGATTAAAATACAATTGAAAACTAGTGAGGATAATAAAAGAATTTAAACGCAAGAATTTATGTATTATGCATTGTACAAGACTCAGTCATAAACATAATGGCAGAAAGCGGCTGAGCACAACAGTTCAACGGTGTGGCTGAAAAACATAAAGTCTGGAACTTCTTTGATCCCCAACCATTTGTCAACGTACAAATTCTCCTCGATGATAAATCTATGTATTTTTTATAGTACCAGTTGGAATAATTTGTTCAAATATCAAGACTATTGTTCTTTTGGTCATGACCTTTAATCTTGTTTCGTGTTAGCAATAATAATTGGACAGAGTGGAGTAACATTCCGAGGGGAAAATGGATTTATAGAATTTCAAACCTTTCGTCCAGTTTTTAAGAAGCTCAACAAACAATTGTTGCAACTGTTTATTGGGAAGGACCAAACATTGAAAAAAAGGGAAACAAATTTAAACAAATACATAGCCTGAAATAAAAATTCATGTTTGCACTAAATGCTTGCACTTTCCTTTAAAAGAATGCGTGTTATTTACTGTAAAAGTTAACCCTTTTTTGATTTTTGATCATTTTTGAGCAATTATAAATGCAAAGCCGGGGGTGCTAGTCGTACGTTTCAGGGGTTTAAAACGCGGGTTTGGTACCTCTCAGGGTGTTCAGCCTGAATGGGTCCGAGCGGAAGTTTTTGCAGAACCTCTTAGGATATTGAGCCGAAAAAAAATGACAGGAGATAATGTGTTGTCTTAGAATTGGTACCTCTTAGGGGTGAAAAACATTTCAACCCTAGGGGTTCTTTTCAAAGTTTCCGACGGGCACCCCGGTCCATTTTATATGAGAGTCCCCCACCCACCCCCCCCCCCTTTAAGGAAGAAAGGGATCCTCATTTCACTACCTCTTTTTCTATGAACTTTTGAATTCGCCAATGTGCTGGATATTATTGCAAGGCATATTAGGGCATCCTGGAAAATCTTACCTGGAACGCTTTTAACAGTTTAGCTTCTCTCCGGCTTCCGGAGATCTTCCGAAAACTACCGAAGAATTACCGAGAACTTCAGGTTATAATCTGGCTGGGCAAGAGAAAATGGGTCTCCGACTCACAAAGAACTTCCGAAGCCTATCCAAGAATCCTCGAGATTTAGTAATCTGGCTGGAGACGAGCAAATGGTTCTAGCCCGCGTTTAAGTGTCTGACGTGCCTGTGTCCTTCAGTGCAAACGTATATGTATAGCGTTGCTGGAAAAGACGATTTTTGGTCTTTACGGCTGATATCTTTTGAAACAAAAGTTTGAGGTTTCCTCTAGAACCGCCATTACAGTGAAACAGAAATTGTCATAGTAGATAAAGAGAACATATTATTGTCTGGCCAAGAACCTGTCGACCACGACACTTGAGTTGAGAAGGAGTAAGAGAGTGAATGCCCCATATAGTGACCTATTTCCCAAGATAATCCACTCAAGCTATTTTTAGACATGGTACCCAGTGCTTCCGCTGATAATGTTAAAACGCGCGTTGGTGATAAAAATCGGCGTGTGTGAGTCTGCTTGGGTTGTCCGCGAGAGCATGGTGTTTTGATCAGCTTGCAATGTCAAGAAAATTACTAGAAGTTGTTGATTGGGCATCCAATGATTGGGTATTTGTTTGATGTTATTCGGCTGTGGTATCAGCTGAAAAGGAGTGACAGTTTTGATCTATCAAAGACGAAGCACTGAACCATCTTGGAAAGTGCTGCGAGCCACCAACAATGCAGCGCACCCTACTTATTCAGGAATAGACCATTTCACAGTTGTCTGCCAGTGACCTGGCCTTTGCATGGCAGCGAGGCTGGAGTTGACCTTGTTTTGATACAAACGTCCCTGCTTTCCTCATGTAAATGAACCTAGTTAACATTAGAACAACTTGGTTAAGACAACAACAGCAGTGAGGTCTTTATCAAAACAGGGTCACCTCCAGCCTCGCTGCTATCCAAAGGCCAGGTCACTGAGCAGATAACTGCAAAATGGTTTATTCAGCCTACCCCGTTATAATTTGTTTATTACAGTAATGTAACGTCCGCTGACCAACCTTACCAATAACTTTACATTTTTATTTTTATCTTTTTTTTTCAATCCCCGAATTTAAGAATAATAAACACAGACGTCAAGAGGGTACATGTAGCGCTTGTTTTTCAAAGTCAGATTTGCATCACAATCGCAAATTTTCAGCAAGCATCAGTTTCAAATTAGTCTCGGAAGAATGTGAAGTAAAAAAATACAGTTCCAATAAACCAAGGCAAAATTGTTTTATTATTTAGGCGAGGTAAATGTTGTAATTATTTGGCCAGTTAGTTTCAAGTTATGTTTTTTCAGTTTCAGAGTTGCACAGAATTATCCCGTGTATAGCTCACAATTCTGTTTCCTACCGAGAAACAAAATATCACAGAATTTTTGATATGTTAGTCTTCATTTACCAAAGGTATAAAATTGAGACGACAGCTTTATTGCAAGGCTATTCACCTGTAAAAAAGGTTAATCAATATTTTAAAAGAAATACTAGCGCCAGTTCTTGACATTTCGGCGTCCTTTTGTCGCCTTGATCAAATGCAGACTTTTATACAAGTCGTACGGTTCGAATATATATTATCTATATTGCGATCAATGTCTCTTTTTGACAGTTGAATTAAAGACAACAAATAGCTGGAACTATTTAGCTCAACCAAGACTGAAGCAGCGTCCACAATACACCGGACAAATTTGAAAACGCAGCTTCATTTCAACGGTTAGGCCTACCGTCCACACTAATCCGTCACGAAAAGCTTTTCGAAAGCGCTCTTCAAACCGGAGGAATGTGAAAAAGCCGGCTCTGCGTTTACGTGTGAACTGAAAACATTTTGAAAACGAAGCTTTTCGACAACGATTACATCACGATTTCCCTGGGAGAGCTTTCCTCAAACACAAATCCAAAATAACCGGTGATTGTTGCGTTTTTAAATTTCTTCGGCGTAGTGTGGACGGAAAACATTTGATGCGTTTTCAGAATGTAATCTATGTTTTAAAATTTCTCCGGCGTCCTATGCACGGGGCCTGATGCAATTTGTTATAATATACAAACAATATACAGTTATATCGAAACGTTTAACCTCGCAGAGGCCTTGTGAAATAATTTGATTGTCTTGTTTGATTTTCCATTCTCAGAATCAAAACAACATGAAGCGAAAAAATACTATTGGTCTGGTTTTAACGAGGTTAGGATCGCTGCTGACTCTCCTCGGTGGAGTAAAATGTGTTCTCATAAATTGCCATATAGACTGTAAACTTCTACGTTTCTATTTTAAGCCTTAGAAGTTCTTTATTTTTCGAGAATGGCGTCGGCCAATATTAACGAGGGTCTAGATTTTTCGCGCGGAATTGAGACAGTTGTACAAAGCCTTCGGAGACCAGATGTATTCATTAAAAATTCCGAAAACACAACATTATGGAAATTAGAGAATCTAATCGAAAATCGACAACATGCGTTAACTAAGGTTAAGATGCAGGTCCATCAGAACCACCAATCACAGCTTAACTCACAGCGGGTGGTTCACTAATCTCTAAGTTGCCATATCACATTTAGAAGGTGCAGTTATAAACCTTCCTTCCGTGCAGATCTACAGCGCCTTACATTTATCATCATGTCTGGTCTGGTGAAAGCCAAAGAATACGATTGGAAAGACTCCAATGTTGCAAGGATTAACAGCAAAGAAGACAGACAAGTAAGGCGGTACAAAGAATATCAAAGTTTGAAAGTTTTCGTGGAATCTTCTTAGAATATCGCCAGATCTCATTTGATTTCTTTCTTCAATTGTTTTCCAGATGAAGAAAGTTGCGGCAAAATCAGAGCGGGCCTGGCAAGGCTGCGAGGACTTGATAGGAACAAGAATTTGGAGGATCGAAAACTTTGAGGCACGTTTTCATTTTTGTTTAACATATTTTGTAACACCTGGTAGCAGGTTTAGAATGCAAAGTTATTTTGTTTTCAGATGAATTATCTGATGGCCATAAAATGGATGTAAGCGCGTTTGGAAATCTACCCTTAGTTTACGAAAGAAACTAAACTTTGTAATTTTGAAACTTTATGCAAGAAATCACTCCTGTTTCGACAGTAGATTCATTAATATTTATTCGAAGTCTCCAACAAAGCTGTATTTTGTACCATAAAAGGCAAAAGATGAAGACATTTCCTACGTTCGAAGTGACTTCCCATAGCTTTGTTATCGGTTGCAAACAAACAAAGATAATTTTCTTTTTGACAGTTTTTAGACAACTATTTTAAAGTGGAAGAAACAAATACCTTATTTGGTCAGAATGTTGTTTGCATGAGCTTGCCCTGTTCAGAAGAGTCGTTGCTTGGCAACCTTGTCTACCAAGTTCGACAACTAGTATCATATTTGAAGTGCTAATACGACTTGAAACGTTTCTTAAATTCTAATTTGGCGGCGAGGATCAGGGAAATAAAAACAAAAATCACATCGAGGACAAGGGATAAATGTAAGATTTCTATGTAATTATTCTAACTTGGCGCAGAAGTTAGAATAATTGTCCTATTGAACGCCCAAAATTTAAACTGTCGCGATAAAAGATGACATCTGGCTAATCCTAGGCGTAAAAATCTGTAAAATTCAATAGTGACGCAAAACAAGAGAAATTCCAAAACAATATAGTCACAATGTAGAGCTTGAAAACAATAGTTCCAAAACAAACAAGAGAAACCTGGAGTTGACTTTGAGATTTTTTTGAATTGGCAAAACAACTGAAATTATACGATTCTACATAACAGATAGACATAATGGCGGAAAAGAATTAGATAAGATTGAAACTCTATATTTGAGTTTTCATACAAAGACTTGATAACAAAGCAAAGGACAGAGCGCACCAAAAATTACTAAACTAAGTGTGTAAGATAAGAAATAAACACAACAGCCGCGAGAGCTTGAAGTGAAATATACCGGAGCCGAAGGATATTTAAAGAAAGCTTTTAAGTAATGACTCACACACGAGGCACGTTAATGTAAATATTGAAGCAGAATTTTTAATCATAAGAACCTAATATCGTGTGCTCAAGACAATCAGTTCCTTTTTCCGGGCGTTAAGTGTTCAGCCAAGCCCCCAATGAATGAGGCGTTTTCCATTCAACCCAAAATTCAGGAACTTTGAAAATGCGGTCTAATGGTACGGAAATTAACTGGGAAATTTTCCGAAAATTAATTTACGCAATGCTAACCATTCAACCGAGAATTGCGAAAATTCTGAACGCAAAGGCCATTGGAACAGAAATTCTCGGTAACAAATTTTGGAAAATTGGGTATACCTCACGAGGTTGTCATTTTTTCCGAAAATTCCAGAAAATGCTATTTCATCAGCTGCTGGAAATTTCCGAAAATTCAAAGCAGAATTTTTGTTGGAATGGAAAACATCTCTAGTGATCCAAGGTAACCACGTCACGGTCACTCCTGGCTGGCTCTTCCCGCCAAATCTGACGCGCGCTGCCAAATGTCATGTCAAGATACCGCTAACGACCGGTACCACTTATTTCCCGCCAAAATTACACTGGGTCGAACGTGCACTCTGCACTCGTTATCACATTCAGTGTTACTTGTTCTAAAGCAATCTGATTATCTTTCAAAGAACACTCGATCCTTGGAATTTCTGACAGATTTGTTATTTTTTGTTCTTATTTTGGTAATTGCAGGTAAAAGACTGGCCAAAGGAAAGCTATGGAAGATTTTACAATGGTGACACATACATTATTCTTCACGGGGAAAAGGATCCAAATTCAAACGTTTGTATATATACTCATTAGGGATAAGCCACAATATTTTGGAGGGGGAGAGCGGCAATTTCCAAAAAAAATTCCTAACAGCAAAAACTGCTGAAAAAATGTCGTGCACGGGGAGCCGTGGGGTAAAAGTGGAGCGAGAGCTTTCTACTATCCAGCTCTTGTTAATTGAAAAATGATCTTGCGCAAGTTATTGCCCACCAAAAAGACTCATACTCAGCCTAACATCCCAGAAAATTGCTCACCCCCTTCCCCTAAAAATATTGATGGTGCGTCCCTTATTATCGCTAAACGCACAATTCAAACCTTACTTTGAGCTCAGTTTACCTGCCGAGCGGCCTTTAGTTCTAGTCTATCCTACATCGACTGGGATGTTCCATGCGTTGCGCAAAAGTTGTTTTCTTAATTAATTATCCTGCGTTTGAGTTACTTTATGTGAAATTACGTTTTGGTTGTCTTGTGACATCTACAAGTTAAATTAGGCTTATGTACGGTAAATAGATGTTCATATAAACACTTTAATATATGGTACCAGAGCATTAATCTGAAAGTAAAACGACAGAAAAAAAATACAAATACCAAGAACCAAATCAAATCAAATCAAATTGTGCATGATGTTTTACTCTAAACACCGGTATTCTGTTGTGTTTATTGTCGCCGTCTGACTTTGCAGATAATACATTTCGATGTCCATTTCTGGATTGGTAAGAACTCTTCTCAAGATGAATATGGGACCGGTGCCTACAAAACTGTTGAGCTGGACACATACGTAAGAAAACATCTCGAGATAAGTAAACTAGATGAATCGATCACAGAGGCTGATCCAGGATTTTTCAAGGAAGGGGGTGGGGGGTGGTTAGAACTTTGGGGTTGCAGAATCAATGGAGCATGCGCCCAAAATGTTGCAATTCGAGAATCGAAACCTAATTCAAAACTGTTCTAACAGAAAAACTAACAATGCCCACAAACTAGAAATCCCAATAAGGTACCTGTCCAGAGTTTTTGCCTTTATTTCTGTCGAAATATTCACAAATGTTTTCATTTTCTGCTTCACCAAGAGGGGGTTGACTATCCACCCAATCCACCGCCCCCCCCCCCTAAATCCGCTCAAATTTGGACAGTAGCTAGTTTAACATTCAAATAACACAAAAGTGTCTACGAATTTTTTATTTCCAAATATTTTTTCTCCGAGAGGAATTTTTGTACGATCACTCCACATTTCTTTTTACTCCTATTTCGAAAATTTTCTTTGACATTTCACTGCAATTGAATATGGCAAAACGCAGACACGGTTTTTAGCGCTTTGGGTCCGAAAACTGGGTAACAAATTAGATATTGGCGAAAAGCAAAATTCGCTTTGACTTGAAGCTTTCAAAAGGTGATTCGGACGCTTGCATGTAGAGGTCGTGAAAAATTCGTTAATTCATTTCATTTCAAACATCTTCACACAGTTTGATATAGGGGTTTAGGTATCTGCAGTTTAAAACCGGACGCGGTACATTTCTTGGACGCTAGACACCTCTAAAGGTATACGGTAACGTTCATCTTGGACCAGTTTGCCATTTACGCAATACGAAAAGATAATGAGACTGTGTGGATTGAACCGGCTTCTTTTTGTTTGTAGTTGGACGACAGAGCTGTTCAGCACCGAGAAGTTGAGGGACATGAGTCTCCAGAATTTAAAGAATACTTTGAAAAAATTGTCATAGATGATGGCGGGTGAGCAAAATCATTTTACTTCTACGAGCGTTAGTAAATTTCATAGAGACGGGGTGAATCAGAAAACGAAGGGCATTCTTGTGGGTAGGGGATTATTTCCTCCCACTGACGGACGGAAAAATTATGTTCTCAGTTAGTTTTTGCAATTAAGGTTACTTCAAACCTTCGCGGGAGTCCTCCAGAAAAACATTGGTACACGCGCTGTTTTCAAGGAAACCCCCACAAACTATATATCAACAGAAAGGTTATAAAATGTAGAATTCGATAAAATTATGTTTTGTTTTGGATTTTGCTTTCCAAAGGCGGTAGAGGCCGTCAACTCTAAAATGACCGACTGACGTTCCAGCGAATTAATCGGGTATCAAATGCGATCGTTCATGCAAAATAACTGTGCAGTGTTAATCACAAAGCCTCAATCTCCAAAAACATGTCAGCATTTTCTTTTTTTCTATTGGTTATCTTTTTATAGATCTGTCAAGTTCGACTATCGAAAAATTCGCGTAACCTGTTGCGTTAAGGGCCACCACGAGGAAAGTATTTAAAATAATGGAATTTGCCGATACGCGTTTGTTCCATATCTATCAGTGAATGTTCTGACCAAATTTCATGGAAAACCGTCAAATCTGCATACCCTATTAGTTCATTTAAAGAGAAGGGATTCTCTCGAAAAACGAGTGCGAGTTTTCGCCTTCTAAAGATTTATAAACATATCACGCCTTCACAGAGGAATGTGTCAACTTGAAAAGCCGCGAGCCAATGAAATAACAGAACCCCTAGCGTTCACAGTATGCAAACTTGTGCTTCGCGGACACTGATTTTCTTGACCAAAAAAAAATCGACCAATGTAGCCCGGCGAAGGTTTGAAGTAACCTTAAAGCAATGCCAAAGAAGCCTACTAACACAGGTAAAATGAGGTTGGCAGTTGTTAATTGGCAATTTCGGAGTAGCCTTTTGCCTCTGTGCCAAAATGAGTCTTCCTGCGAAATGTGTTCAGCCTTCAGGTTCATCGTTTTTATGCAAATTAAATTCATTTTCATATGAAACCTTTAGCACGAGGACTCGTTTTGAAACAGAGGCAGAAGGCTCCACAGGGTAACTCGGAAATGACCCAGTATTGCACGTTATAGCGTTTGGATGCCTTTATAAGATTAGAGAAGTAGCTATTTTTATCAGAGAAATGACAATCTGGGGAATCTGCATGATATTCAACAAATAAAGAAGCTTAAGCCGTGTATTACACTTTGATAAAACACGACGGGCGTTTGAGAACACGAGGGAAATGTAGAAAACACGAGCCGCAGGCGAGTGCTTTCTACATTTCCTTCATGTTCTCAAATGTCCGGAGTGTTTTATGACAGTGTTATACACAACTCACGCTTCTTTATTTGCTCTATGATATAGAGGTAATGTGGCAAAAAAACAATAAAACATGCTTTTTCTATGTTTTATACTCTGATAAAACGTGGGTTTTTGACCAGTCAGAGCGCGCGCAGGCTCCTATCTATACTATAAAGTTTAATAAGGCAACTTGTCTAGGGGGCGTGTCCACAGAGGGGGAAAGGAATGTGCTCAGTTATACAGGTTTGCTAAACAACTAGTGCATTTAAACGGCCAGAGAGAGACACTGTTACTTAGGAACTGGTCAAAAAGTATTGGAGGTGGGCCAGAGCAGAGAGGGATGGGTCATCAGTTTTTGAGCCCTTGGTAAGGGGTGGGTCGTGCAGTTTTCAGCTAGCCCTGAGGGTGAGTCATCCTGTTTTGTAATAGGAATTGGTATTTACTTGACACAATCGACAATAGAGGTAACTCCTTCCAGTTTCAAAGGAAGAAAACTTTTGGACCCTTTGCTGAAAAAGTACACTTTGGTGGTGAACAGTAGAGATGGCAATTTCATGTATTGTTAAATCTGTACGAAAACTAAGAAGTCAGAAGATCACCGTTTAACCTCTAAAGAGGTTGAAGACCAAGTGTAAAAGGCTTACGGTCAAGTATTTTTTTAGGGTTTACGGACATGACTTAAAGTCGCAAGAGTAAAGGAAAACAATATTATTTTTAGATGCCGTTGGTATTATTCTTAAGAAATAAATCTAAAACGTAAATAATATCACAAATTCATATAAAAAATGTGATTTTGTTGGATTATGCAACCAAAAATGCCATGTTTCATAGGGGGTGGGTCATGTAATTTTCAACCTTCATTTAGGGGTGGGTTACTTAACTTTGAGCCAAATGGAAGGGGTGGGTCATGTGTTTTCTAACCACCACATTTTCAAATGTTCCAATCCCCTGTGCTTTTCTCCAGTACCTTACAGTCACTTCACAACCTGATGTTCTCTTAATTTTGACAGAATCGACTCAGGTTTCAATGACGTCAAGGATCCAGACGAACAATTCGCCTTTAAAAAGATGGTGAAGCATTTCATTAAAAAACAAGAAACTGGACAGATAAAGGAGGTATGGACAAAAAAATTGTCTAAAATTGGGACAACTGTTTCAATTCTCTTAACTTCCTTCTTCAGCAAAAAAAGGCCTCAACACACAATATGGCATGATTTTAATTTGTGACCAATCACATCAGGGTGCTTGCTCCTCCTCGCTTTAGACAGCCGAACTTAATTCTCCTGAGTCTGCCAATGGCAGAATAGTTTACCGCTCTTTTTTTCCAAATATCACCAATAGCGAGCGGAGCTTGTGCAAACCACGACGGCAGGGCAACGAAAATGCTGCCTAGAAAAAGTTTTATCTGAACAATGAAATGGCCCCGTATCCTAGCACGTATGCATCACGATATATTTGTTAGCCTTCTCCTGCAGAGTTTTCATGAGAAAGCCACCGTTCAGTTTTAACTTGAACTGCACCTTGTCTTCTCCGTTGTCATATTCAGCCTGAAGGACCTCTCTGACACCGACAGACAGTCGGAAGAATAGATCTCTAGATAAATGTGTGATTCTTATGTGATAACTGGCGCTGCCCTGCGTCGTTGTCATGCGAATTCTAAAGCTCCCCTCCCCCTCCCCCCTCCTCTGCCAAAAGACGATAGCAGTTTTAAGGATCCGTCAGTTACCAGTTTCACTAGGAGTTTTAATAATAATGTGCTTGTCCATTTAAAAATGATAGAGAGACGAGTACGGGGCAGTTGATCTACCATATTCTAAGGAGAATTTCCGCTGTGATGAGGGTTATGCAGTGATATACTCCGGAGACCGTATGGTGCAGGTAATTTTGGACAGCCTTTTTGCGTGATTAAATCCTTAGTTCTCTTTATAATATCGTGACGTTGTCAAGTTGACAGGTGATGAAAAATGAAGGAAATGAATATGATGATGATGATGATAATGATAATGACGACGACGACGACGATGGCGGTGGTGGTGGTGGTGATGGTGATAAGGCCACAAGTTTATCTATAGGTTATTTCATTTTTTAATGTCATCTTTTAAGTTATCCATCTCACCTAATTTCATCTCATCCCATCTTATCGTATCTTATTGATGTAGTGCCTGATTCTCAAAACTGGCATTGAAAAAAGTGTTTCGCGACAGCTTAGGGACAGACCATTAGAAAAGTGATGGGCGATGGGTAAAAAAACAAAAAAAAAATCATGCAAGGGATGGTGACTGAAAAGAAAAATTGTGCAATTAAGAAGTGAATAAAAAAATTCCTGAAGAGTGAATTGCAATGTCGGGCTTACAAACTGTACCCGCATGAAGGGCACCTTGACAGCCATTTTGTACGGTTTTTTTTACTTACTTCTTCCTGGTGGAACCCCCATTCACCTGGTTTTCTCTACAATTAGGAAAACGGACATATTTTCCATTCAAGGCTGATATATTTTGTGCGCAGCAACCTCATCATAGACACTATTAGTCAAACACCCTTGCAGAAAAACCCTTTACGGATAGCCATGGCTTAATGGTATTGAAAAAACCATGTGGTATAAACAGCCATCCTGCTTGATTCGTTTGCAATCAGACAAGCATATACCATCGTGTTTTGAAAGCCTCGAGATATGAGTGATTTCACAACTGACATGAATAAATGACGATTGTGAACACAGAGGTGCACACCCATGGCGAACCGTAACACTTCCCTTTAGATGGCCGCTAAGATCAACGTTGCACAAACGTTCTAGTCAAACACAATCATGGAGGTGTTAACACAACTGATGCGTTTAGTATGGGCTGTTTCAATCTATATTAGGTTTTTCACAAAGTAAATGACGCATCGATACATTAAATTTATCGACTGAAAATCGTGAAAAACGCACAAAAAAATGCTTCAATTTTACAAAATGTCTGGGGGTGGCGTGCCCCCAGACCCCCTAGCGCAATAGGCGACCCTTTGGCCCCGTATTTGCTACAGGACGGCCACTCTCAGAATCCTAGCTAAAACCTTGATTCACTGCATGCCAAGAATGAATTTTATTTCAAGAGGAATGAATAAATAGAATTGATATTTCCTTAAACATCAAACAAAAAATGCAATGCAACCCCATCAGCAATAGCACTTAAGGTTATTCCTCAGAATTGCATTGCGTTTTCTTACTGCGCATGATTTTCGCGTCATTAGCGCGCGCTCACGAGCGCATGCATATACACAACACATACAAAATGGTGGCTTTTGCTAAACGGCATGGCTTCGAGAGGTAAATCATCGTTTTTTTCTCAGAAAAGAATACCGGGACCCAACGATTGTTTTATTTAGTCCGAATGCAGCGATCACCTTCTTTCTATACAGTGAATATAGACCGATTTCTATTGCAGAGTAAAAATCTATCACTGAAAATGAAGTCATAGCTAGTGACAATATGTGCTCTCAAGAACACTGTATGCTTGGACCATATTGAATCCCTGTCGACTGAAAATGGATACCTTTATCATGATACGCACATCAAATTGCTCCTTAACATTGATGCAGTGCATCTATTAATGTTTTTCTCACTTAACTTTCTCCCTTTTTTTCTTTTCTCACTAAGCGTAAAGTGGATGGCTCAAATATAAACGTTTCTGAAAGCAGACAATTTATGGAATTATGAGGTTTATTGAAGGTCCTATTGTTCCTAAACGAATACCGGGACCTTCTTTTTTATTTCAAAATTCTTGATCTCTTGAAATAAGCAGTCAACAGCTTAAGTTTGAAAGAAAATCTATAGTGTGTTCTATTTCGATGGAATTACCCTAAATGTGTTTGATACTTGGTTATGTTTCCCCCGGAGTATAATTTTGATAGTAAAGCAAAACGACTGTGTGAAAGGTAAAAATATTTGTTTGAAGCCTGTTCCAGGCAATCAGATTGTCGCGCGTGTCAAGATTAAGATTACGTCAAATTGGTGTGGTGGACGTGAAAAAAAATTCCTGCAAGCTTAACAAGTAAACCTCACAACTTTTCTAATGGTACGTCCCTAGGAGAATTGAAATCCTGGAGCAGGAAGTGCGCGCGCTTCTCGCCCCCACCATTTCGCTCGGCCATTTTTTCTCGCGATTTATTTACGGTCTCGTTCGACGGACAAAGCGAAAGAGGGACTACTCGTAGTCTACTGACATTTTCTTAAGAATAATTCAACGTAATTCTCTATTTGTTTGGTGCAATAGGAATTCGGATATGAGTAAACCAAATTGAAGTGTCTAACTACAGATCTTTACTTATGAGCAACAACTGAATATTCTCGCACTCGAACTCTGTTTTAAGGAAAGTTTTGACATAACTACAAAAAACCATAACTACCATCAACGCTGGCCAATTATATTGTCCTTATAATAAGACTGGAATTTGGTATCAGTTAGTTTATCTTCTGCTGACTTATATTTTTCACGTTCTGGACTCGCTGCATTGATGCATACCTTAAGTTCACAGAAGTACATTTTGTAAACAATCCTCTTTTAATTCTCTTTAAAGATCAAGGGGCCTAAAGCGAAACTGGATTCCATTTGTCCATTTAATAAATGGATGACAGAGCAAAAGGTACGTTTACACAAGACATTCAAAAATACATGTTTTCCTTCAATGTCTTCATCATGATCTACGCTGATAATTTGCTTTTTTGCGTTGTTGTGTTTAGGAACTCTATCCCAAAGCCAGGCTCGAAGTCTATGGTACGTTTCCGCCTTGAATTTATAAGTTTAAAATCTATTTTTAACGGTCATTAACATCTACTATTATACAGTAAACTCACTATCTCTTTTCTGATTGGCCGAAAGCGTATTGTGAATTTTCGAAATCAGCGTCTGTGACGTCATATAGCTGCAGATTATGCAATAATCATGTCAAGGACACTCAAGGTCACGGGTAATCATGTCACGTATGACCGCGGTGTATGATTTCTATGGGTATCGCGCGCTTTGTTGTGCTTTTTTTTTTGCGTTCAATGTAAAATAAAACAAATATTAGATTCCGTTTTTGTGGTATTCAGAATGATCAAGGTCTCGGTTATCAGCCTCAGCCTTCGGCTTTGGCTGATAACCCCTACCTTAGTCTCCTCCGCAGCCGTTTTTTGGATGTCACGCAACGCTCCCCAAAAGAAACGGGAGGAGCGTTGAATGACATCCCAAAAAACGGCTGCGGGGGAGACTACCCCTACTTCGACCTTGATTATTCTGGATATCACAAAAACCTCATCCAATAATAGTTTAATGGCCGTTGGCTATTTCTCAAATTAGATAGCTGGGTAGTGTCTAATAGCCCTATTTAGCCATTCTTATCGGCTGATTACAAACACTGTATATAGTCCAACAGAAATTTTGTTGTAGTGAGTGATGTATGATTATGTATGAATATACTTCAACAAACCACAAAGCTTAAACGGAACAAGCACAGAACGTTCACACAAAAGGCTTCAGTACCTTTATTTCTCTGTGTCGTTGTCTACGTTTATTGTTATGTCGCAAGTAAGAAGCAAACTTGACAAAACCGCGCGACACTGAGGTCTCCCTTAACTGCAGTTTTGAATGTGGCGCTGGCTAGAAAAATCAGAGTGGAGTGATAAGACCATAATAAAGAAACGGTTCAATCTGAATCACATTTTTAATTAGTAGTTTCATATTTGCTTTCGGTTTTTTTCAGAGAGTCTGGAAGAGTTTGTGAAAGATGAAGCCTACGAGGTGAGTTCTTGCTTACGTTCTAGTTACGCCATGTCTTGGGAAACGATACAAAAAGCAAGGTCTCTGACTTAGTTCATAAGCCGGGTTCTAACAGTCAAAGGTGATCACTATGTGTATTTCACGAACGTACCTTTGGCAGGGGGGTCCGAAGTGAATATGGGCCCTTCTTGCCTAAAACAAAGTGAGGGAACGCCTAAATAAGAGGCAAAAATTTGTTACTCTCCTGGCCTAGCATTTAGCTCTGGGATATAGGCAGAGGGTAGGGCGTCTATTTCCCGGCACCCCGGAATAAGCTCTTGGATTCTCCATTGATTGTACCATAACTTTACTTAAAACCAAGTAATAGAGGCATTTTACCAAGCAATTTTAATTCTAGTGCGCGCTTTCCTATATGTTTTTTTTTTAATTTTTATTTTTTATTAGTTCGTTTTTGAGTATACGCATGTAAGTTATCCTAGACTCTCTTTTCTCCTGTTTGGGTTTAATCCCTATATAGCGCGGAGAAGGACGGACTGTTTCGCAGTGTGTGAATCGGGACAGACAGTTGGAGAGTACCCCTGTAAAAATGAGAGATAAAATCCTCACTCGATTGAATATCGCCACATTGCTAACGTACAATTGAGCTCGAGAAAATGTGATATAAAATCCTCAATACGTCTAGGCTATATTGTGATTCTGAACCATGACCCTTGTAATTCCGATGTAAAAGCCTGAGAAATGCAAGATCCAACGAGCCATGATTTCTTGATATACCACCACATTCTCAGAATTAACTTTAAAAGGAAATGGATTACGATTAGTTTAGAGAATCACTATTCTGATGTGGTTAATTAGAGGTTAACTCTGCTTTACCCACAAAACATTACAACATTTACATTTATTTGTAATTTTTTTTTTGTCAAATACTTTATCCGCAGGTTTTATGTCCCGTTCAGAGAAAGAGTGCAAACTTTGTAAGACAAATCTGTAATCAGGCGAAAACCCATTTTTCACGCCATCAGTAGAGAGAACGTAAGAGCGCAAAATTTTGGTCCAATCGATCGTAAGCTTGGAAAGACAGGCTTCAGAAGTCTTTTGCAGGGTTATCATGTTCTATAGGCCATTCCTGAGTTAACTTTTCCTCTGTTTCAAACGATTTCTCGTGCAAAACCTTCATATGAAAATGAGTTTGATATGTATGGAAATTAAATTGACCTGTAGACGGAACACATTTTCATATGAAAGGTCTCGCATGGAGAAAAACGCAAAATGGCATGGAGACAGAGAAAAAAGGCAAACTCGAAAATGGTCTACCTATCCTAGTTCGTAATGTCACCAGTAGAAGACAATACAGTGCTATTTCAAGACAGTATAATTCAAACTATTGGAGGGGGGGGGGTGGGGGATTGGTTTTAAAACCCCTTTGATGAAAGCACTATCCAGGCTTTGTTTTAGCCCTCCAGCCCTCCAGTTAATTTTGAACTCATGGACACCTTACTCCAGAGCCATATAGTCGTTGTCACTCATACTTACTCTGTTTCATCTGCAGACGGCACCAGGCGAGTTTGTGATGAAGCTGATCAGGTAAAACCGTATAATATGTTCAAATATTGTCTGCTTATATGACGGTCTTCAAAGCCTACGTTATTTGTGCTGGGTCAGTCGTTTAGTTCAGTTATTTGGTTGAGAATTTACTGCACCTATCATCGAGGGTTACTGACAAAACTTAGGAAAACATGATTGACCATCGCAATTATAAACCAAGTTAAGCAGCTGTCAAGCCTGAAAAAAATTCAGGCTTGAACGGGATTCGAACCCATGTCCTTTGCGATACCGGTTCAGTACTCTACCAACTGCGCTATCAAGCCAACTGGGAGCTGGTCACGTTGAGAGTTCGTAATATACCCGTCTGTGGTGAAGATACAAGTGAATATATGAAAGATCTTATATTTGAACTGCGGAGAAAGATACGAAGTCATGATTGATGATCGCAGTTACATACACAACTTTAAGCAGCTGTGAAATTAAAGCCTAAAACAAATTCAGGCCTGAGCGGGATTCGAACCCATGAGCTCTGCGATACCGGTGCAGCACTCTACCAACTGAGCTATCAAGCCAACTGGGAGCTGGCAACGTTGTAAGTTCCTAATATACTCGTATGTGGTGAAGGCACAAAAGAATATATGAAAGATCATATACTTTGAACTGTGGAGAAAGATATATAGACATGACTGATCATCGCAGTTATATACAGCTGTGAACCACACACAAATTCCGAAGGGGGGCGGGGGGGGATTAACCTTCCATGTCTTCAGTTGCCCACCATGGCAGAATAATGACAATTGAAGTTTCTTCCCTTAAATTAAACGTGCGTCCTGTTCACTTCCAGAGTTTTAACAGATAAGGGTGATCCTGACTTCTGTGTAGTAGCTTCTGGAGGTCAAAGTTTGGATCCAAATTTACTGGACAAAACGGACGGTAGGTTGTTGTTTTACTTTCTGTACTCACCCTCCCTTAGTGTAACATGAGTTAAATAATCACCAGATTCCAGCTTAGCAAATTAGCTTGAACGTGTGTGTTCATATTCACCGGAGCCAGGGATACATAAGCAGATCTTGGAATTTTGATTTTTTTGCAGTTTTCCTGTTGGAAACTCCTGAGCGTCTGATTGTGTGGATTGGTGACCAAGCCAGCTCTTGTGAAAAGCAAAATGCTTTATCCTATGCACAAGTAAGTTGTAGAACGGGTTTTCATAGAACTAATCTAAGCGATCTAAGCAAATTACACCCACTGCGCAAACAAATTTGTACCCTTTTAATTGTTTCAATTACAACTGCTATTGATCAATTTGCACAAAATTGCTCGGGTGATCTTGGTTGAAGATTTCGCACTGCAAGTGTTTGTCAGTTTCAATTCAAAGTTAGGGATTGGCAAGGTTTGCTCCCAAGAGTCGCGTTTGCGGTCATATTCAACATCTATTGCCACCTTTCAACCGAAAAGCACTCCTTAAGTGTCCCTGATTGAATCGAGGTAGCTGGCGTTTTAGAGAGGTGCCTTATACGTGACTAAGAGAGTACAGTGGAGACCTACTCTAGATGTTCGTGTTAAAGATTTTTAAGTCGTAATGAAATGTCTGTTAAGAGATAGTTAAGTTTCCTCCTTGCCTATGAAGACTACCATGAAAGCCCAAATAAACACATTATTTTTTAATGTTATTAACATCTTGTTTACAGACTTATCTGAGAAAATATGGCCAGAATCCCATCTGCGGCATTTCGTGCATGCGAGAAAACAACGGAAAATTACCAAAATCATTTGCAAGAGCTGTAGGCCAGCACAAAGGTAAAGAATTCTCAAATCTATAACAACAAACGTACGAACAGGAGACCAGGGAATAGTTTTCTAGTATACTGCAAAGCTCCTAAAATAACGACTTTCTTTCGGAAGTCTCGCTTTGCAGGGGCATGGCCGTGATGGTTAACACCGAAATGGGTGGAACCATCGTACACTACTAAGAGTGTTTTGATAATGTTTTATCCTTAGATTTTGGTGCACAGCTTCTTGCATCAGTTATATCCATTTCATCTTTTAAAGAACTGAGTTTTTAAATCGTGGCAATTACGTTTTAGGTCGCCCGATCAGAACCCCACATTTAGAGGAGGCTAGATTCCCGAGTGTAACGTATACCAATAACGGCGATATGTTATGCCTACTTCTGGGGTCGTTATTTCCCTCCAGAACTTAAGGAAATCGGTCCTGGTTTGACAAAACATACCTGTATAGAACATAAAGATCCAAACTTACTACGAATTCCTTGGACATCCTGCGAAGCTGTATGTCTCCCACGCACCTGACGCTCCAACGCGCCCTTTTAGCTCCAAACCACACCTCCATCTCAAT
This sequence comes from Orbicella faveolata, assembly GCF_042242905.1. Classification (NCBI taxonomy): domain Eukaryota; kingdom Metazoa; phylum Cnidaria; class Anthozoa; order Scleractinia; family Merulinidae; genus Orbicella; species Orbicella faveolata. The sequence continues at coordinate 10,189,912 of NW_028301547.1, read as the reverse complement.
ACAAGCATCTCGCCCAGAACGTTATCTTACCTCGAATGCAGTTCCTGTCAACAGGCAAAGGCACAACCTACCTCTCCCTTTACAATTAGCAAGCTCAAAGCGAGCTCTCAGTTCTCGGCCTACATGCATTTCTCGGCCTTCATGCATCCCTCATTTACACACCCAAAGTGATAGTTTGTAGAATTGTTGGTCCTCACTCTTATTCTAAGAGTCTGCCCAGCGTGCTCTTTTTCACCCACCCCTATTTAACTCCCTAACGATAACGGTGCCTTTACGGGAATGGCTTCAGTTAACCCGATGACTTTATTTTTCTCCAGGTGACCGTGGCGCGCAGGACCATCGCATGTAGACTGCGTTGATAACATGTCTTGCAAAGAATTTGCCTTCGAGAATTCTTTAACAACACCAACAAAGACACGCTTCATTACTGTTTTACACATTTAGTTTACAACGTAACGTATTACATAAAAATGTAGTTTTTATACCATGTGATATTACACATGTGTAAGGTTTTTGGATTTATACCAGATGACAGCTTGAGCTTAGTAGGGGGTCCTTAGTATAAAGTTGATAAGACAAATGCTTCCATAGTGATAGGTAATTAGCTTTTTTGAACGAACAAAGGTAGCCGATTGGCTCACTAGAATTACCAAGTTATCAATTTGAAACTGGAGACGTTGTGATACTGAGAAATTCTTTCTGTCATAGTTTTGTTCTACTGCACTTTGCGGATCCAGTAAAAAAGTACATTTCAGTTTGCTCCTGAGCACATCAATGAACCAGGTTTCATTTTTTTAATGGGTTTCGACCAACTGAGCTAGGTCTATTCTTATCAAAATCCTGTCCATTGTACAAGTAAGTTTAAATTATTGGTTATTTCAAGCGGCACCGCTCAATATTAAAGGGAATTTGTTTCTCTGCTGTTAAGTTATTAGCTCAAAAATATAAAACGCAGTCTTTGATTTAGTGGTTATCAGTTTTTTACTTTGTTGAGGAAGTGTCATGTCTGTTTTGACACTTAATTGGAGAGAGGCACTGTGAGAGCAAAATGTCTTTCTCAAGCACACATTACAGTGACTGAGAGCCTATGCAGCATCCCAAGTATTAGGTCAGCTGTATATACAGCCTGAAATGTCCCGCTTCGTCCGCCACTGTTTATAGGCCACCAGGCATTCTACCAGTCCTATTCCCTGATATCTGTGAAGAACGTGTGTTTACTGCGCTTTTCAATAACATGCGGACTCTAAAATTCAATGCTCAACCGGCAAATGCGTTTTTCGCTACCGTCAATCAAATGTTCGGCGACTCCTCCCAGCTTCCGACTACGACCGACGCGCGGTAATCAAATCGTTGAGCACAGTTCAGATAACGAAACAGTGCTCGGTAGTAGTCGGTGGATTCCGCCGTAGGAAAAAAAGAGGGCGGCTGTACATTTTGCCACAATGCCCTGCGAGTCTAACACAGCCTATAAGGCACAAAGAAAGCCAATTTTTTTTACAATATTCGTCCCTGTTCCAAGGACATTAAGTAGCCTAGGTTTGAAGATTGTTTCTGTACGTTTTTATGAACGTTGTTACGGTTTTCGTGCGCTAAAAGCTATGGATAAATGTACCAGTCGCCATCTTTTTTCCTACAGAGGATTGGATAAAGATTATTCTGATTTGATAATGTCAGTGATGTGCTACAAAGTTCCGCAACCTCAAATCAACTTCCTTACTCAAATTCATCAATTGTATTCATGTCTGCAAAGTTAAACAGATAATTTCATAACCTTTCGGTGTTATTCAGCTCAAAATTTTACTATTTTAGTTATTCGTCTTTTTTTCTTAGTACAAGTTTCAATCAATCACTCCACGCAGTTTTTCAAATCATTTCCAAACACCTCAAAGTTGGGGGGGGGGGGGGGGGACATTTGCCGAATTGTCTTAGCTTAATTTCTGCTGTCTCCGTGTGATGAATTACTTTCTCTCAGTCCAGTGTGATATGGTCTGATATATTACGTTCTATAACTGCCATGTGTGATTCATTACGTCCAATACCAAGCCAACCTGACTAGAAAAACTAAAAGGTTTTAAAAAAAGAATAACTCAGACAAAGGCCAGACAATGGAATAGGAAATTCGTCATTACACCAGCACGTTTACGTAAAGTTCCCTGAGTAACAGACCTAGGAAACAAATTGTTTCACAATTTTGCTTTATTGTCCTGAGAGTGTTTAGAAATACATTTATATCTCCATGCATAGCTTTAAATTTACACTGATAACATGGGTATTGATGCGTCTATAGTGCTCAGTGAACGAACTCGTATAGTGTTGATAATAATTCGCTGATCTGTCAGGCTTTTACAAGTCCATAGTCGGAATTTTGCACGAGCCTTGACGCTAAGAGCTCTTTGTAAGAATGAATTCGAGTTGCTCTAAAAAAAATCATTTGGGCAGTCACAGATCACATACGAAATAACGTTTTGTCCCTCCCAGCTGTGTAGTGTAAACTCCCTGAGACAAGCTCGTTCTGAGACAACCCAGAAATAGGACAAAAAACACAAAATTTTGGGGTCACTTGCCTTTTATTTCTTTTCAAAATAGATTCTTAAGCCAATTGAAATGGCGTTGAAAAACCTATTGCACAGTTCCTTGGAACATTGTGATATTCACCTCACTGAAACTTTTCACGTTTACACCGAGAACAGAAAAAAAATTATAATAGTATTTTTTTCTAGGCGAAGGCCAGATAATAAAAATGTAAAACACAAAACGTGAAACACGATTAATGTAATTACATTACACCCGGCACGTTTTATGTATAATTTCCCCGTATAACAGGGCTTTAACTCTTGGAAACAAACTGTTTTACAATTTTGTCTTGTCCCTTGAGTTTTAAGAAATATATATATCTATACTTTCAATGCTAGACTGTTTATATTCGTACTAATGTATTCATTTTAGCTATTTTAGTGTCCAGCGAGCTCGAACAATCTAAATAATATAATGAAAAAATAAACTTCTCACATCTCTATATTAAGAGTAAAGAGTTTCTTTTTAGTCATAATCCTTGGTTGTTACGATTAAACCTTTCCTGCTTTACGTGTCAATGAAATTAATTCTTAGAAGGATAACAATTAATGCTATTTACAATAAAGTTGATTATCTAAGGCGTGGCTTCTAGCACAATCTATGTCAGTTTGATAATTGCTGTAATATCAATATATTTCAAAACGACTAAGAGCTAGGTTTGCAACTTGCGTCCTGCTAAACTTTTGATAGGCTTACGCGTATTAAATTATAAGCATACTTCGCAAATTCAAACCTAGCAAATTTCATTAAAAATGAGCCAAATGCGCTTTACAAAATATCGTTGAAAGCTAAAGCCTAAAAAAATCTAAAAAACTAAAAAACTGTTCTACAAAAAACTATTGTTGACGATATCTGACGCTGATATAAGGAATAAAAATATTTAATCTCTGCTGTAAAGTTCTTTACGAACCAATAGGAAATCTGAGGAGCTGAGCGCAAGTAAAATGTCGATTACACACGAATAAGTTTCCTTCGAAGAGTTTCCACGTAACAAGTGTTATTTGCTAGTATGTTTGACCTGTAGTATATGGCAAGTTTTTTCTTCAGCGGCAACCATCCTCCGATCAAAAACCTGGTTGAGCCAGTTTTTGAAATCGAAGTAATACCCCATTCCGCAACACCAACTAAACTAATTTAACAAAATAAGGTTTAGGTTGTTCCAATTTGTCGATCACGTTTTGTAGTCATTTTGAGAAGACAAATTTCAAGCCACCTCGCTACCATATTTTAATCAAACAGGTTTTTACCTATTTAAGTTGTGGAGTCACGTGCTCGGTATGAGCAACTAATTTTTAACCTTGTTTAGCTAAACCACTTTTAAACATGTTTAACATCTTGGTGTGCTGTGAACTGAGTATAAAATGTTATCGATGTTTTCTGGATATTCCGCTGTGTATAGAGTATTGCAGCTTCAGAATTAAAATAGTCAGAGAAGTTTTTTTAGTGCTGAAACTTGTGAAAGAAAACTTAATAACGGAAACTTGCTGTTCTTTCACGCAGTCGATCAGTAAGCTTTGCAAAATACATTTATGAATATTCGTGTGTAATTCGAGGCTACGAAATGAGAGGAGAACGTTTCTGTGTGGAAACATTTTATGAGGTGCTTGTCATGAAAATACAAGCGTTTACTTTTGCTGCGCACGCTTCAAGGTCATTCCAAGACCGCTGACCAAGCGTCACACTAGGATCAAGCGAATTAGTAGTTATTTGTAATCAAACAATGGTCTCCTGTTCGATCATTTCTAGTATACATTGTGTACTACACACGTCTCCAAGTCTGCTAAGAGCCAGACAGGATATCGAACGCCTCAGAGCAAAGTTACTTGTGTCGTAAAGAGAGTTTCTCTGTCCTCCCTCGGCCCAATATGGGGTGTCCTCGAACTCTTGTTCATTGTCATCTTTCTGGCAGAGAACTTCACGGATTTCTTTAGTTTCCACTTTACTGTTCGTCATGAAGAATGGAATCAGTGACAGAGTACACGTTCCCATGGCAATGGCTCCGCCTGCCACAAAGAATGCGTTCTCATATGAACCCGACAGTTGGAAAATAAAACCTGAAAGAACGAAACACAAGATTATTAAATAACTTCCTCGAAAAAGGTTTCGTGTATTTGTCGACCGTGTGGAATGCGATACAGACAACCATTTACTACCGACTTCAGCTCTTAGAAGAGGCCCAACAAATTAGTAACTTCTCTTAGTTCCTCGGGGTACCTTCGTTCCCCCAATTTCAGTTTGTTTTAATTAACTGATGTGCGGTCACAAGGGGTTTACATGAAAGAAAATAGTTTCGACCCGACTTTGAGAGCGATCAGCATTCATTCTCTCCTAAACAAGATGTTAGTCTGCCCGAGCAACAGGATATGGGTTCCGCAGTTGAAGACGGCAGACATTTAAATATCACTGTGTTTAGGGGCTGATCACAAATTAAAGAGAGTTATCTTATCACCGGGCCAAATTATCACAGGTAGCAATCTAAAAGTTAAATGGGGTCGTTTGGCGAGTTATCTTAACTCCGAAAAACTGATGTCACATCAAACGTCCTTCCCCCTGCCCGTGGAAGGACTATGCCACTGCACGTGATATCAAGTCCACAACATGAACTGCTGACATTAAAACAAAAAAGGTTACCGTACACATACCTGTCAACGGTGGCCCAAACGTCATCGGGAAAGCCAGCACTCCATATAAGCCTCCTAAAGCTGCCGGAAGCTTTTCAGGTCCAACAATATCACTTGTAGTGATAGCAAGCAGCAACACAAAACAGCCGTCGAACAATCCAAAGAAAACGGCATACAGAACAAGACCAGTGTAGTTCTGTGCGACTGGACATAACGTGCAGGTCACTGCCATCATTAAGAAAGAGGTCTAAAATACAAGAACCAATAAGAAGTTTAGCGTCCAGCATTAAAATGTTCTCCTTGCAGGTTGTCAAGTTATTTTTCCAATGTGGACGCAACACTGAGATAAACATTTATACAAGGTCGTCAAGTACCGACTTCAGCTTTTAATTTGACGTGCAAACCATTTTTGCTAGCCCTCATCGTCAAAAGAACTAATTGAGGCAAAAGAACCCAGTGGAAAACACGAAGCTTTGAATCAAGATTATTGAAGCTGGAACATGTTAAATTGTTTTTCGTTTGGCCGTAGTTATTTCTTAATTAATTAACAATTCGATTATGAGCTCAAGATTTCTGTGAAATTATTATTATTATTATTATTATTATTATCATTATTATCATTATTATCATTATTATCATTATTATCATTGTCATTGTCATTGTCATTGTTATTGTTATTATTATTATCTTTCATTAACACAAAATGACGCACTTTTTGAATGCAATGCTAACACAGGTTTTGTTGTTGGACTGTCTCTAATGTATTGTCATTAGTGAAGTCACATACCTGTAAAAAGTAGAAGCGATTAATCCTTGGATGATCAAGGACAAGACCAAACACAACCCGAGATACAGTGGAAGCAATAGATAGATAGCCGAGTAGGAGAGAGGACTGGTATCCAGGCACGCCAAGATTTATTGCGTTGTTATACTAAAAGAAAGATGACGGAGTACACTGATGTTACGCTTCAATCGATCGTTGAGTTTCAATTTTTTATTTTGCAAAATTGTTTCTTTGCTTAGTTAAATTGTTAGCTGAAATTATATATCTGCGGTTTGTTCTTCGCAGCGTATTGCTTTGTACATGCGCTTATTTTAAATTCTAATCTGTTCGAGGCGAGAACAAAATAAAAACCGCGCGCGGGTTTTTCTTCGTCCGCTCCGAGGTCGCGCTTGCTCCCTCACTCGTTCTGGTGGATTCTCTTCGCCGGCTTTTTACTTAAAAAAAGAGCTGACGACTGTGGATAGACCATTTAGTACTGAATCCGCAGTAAGGATGCTCTCTTTAACAAGGGGGTAGCTAGGGGGGTCCTGGGGTGCCCGTAACCCCCCTTTTGTAAGCCTTTTTTTAATCAAACAACGTAAGACAGGTGGTGAAAACGCCATGACGATCTGGTGAGTACCCTCACTTTGACACAGTGTGACACCCCCTTTTGAAAAATCCTGCCTACGCCCCTGTTTAAATTAGCCTTACTATGATGAAGTCATCACCCGGATAGCTAAGGGTGGTAGAGATCAGATGTCAGTTTGTTTGTGTATTCGGTCTACAACAAACTATGTTTACTTACCAGGTGAGTAAAAGGTACAAAATATCCAATAAACATCAGCGACGTAGCAACAACCCAGACCACAAATGGTTTCATCTTCCACACGGACAAGTCGGCGAAGAATTTCGATTCGTTCTTTGGTTCCTTTTTAGCGTGTTTTTTATACTTGTCAGGAAGGGGACGGTACAAGAGTGCGCTAAGAAGCACGACAAATGCAAGACCACTGAGGATTCGAAGCATGACTCTCCAGCCAAGATTGGACAGGATGAATTGATAAAAGGGGCCCAGTGCTAACGTACCGATGCCACCCCCAGCGACAACTATACTGTTAGCTAAAGTAAGGCGCTTTCTGAAATACTGACCTGCAGAAGAATTGGAAATCACAATGAGGTATAAACAGGTCGAGAAGAAACTTAGATGAAATACAACCGTGCCTCTACTAAAAACTGTGAAACTGTGGCTGTTGGGACATAAAGCAGCTTTCACTGATGTACGATAACAGAGTGCTCCAGTCTTCTCTTGTGAAATAGGTTTGCTTAAAGGACTTAATTAGTCATGGCGCTGTTTTGAGATATTTTTGGCCGCGTTCAAAATTACCTTTAAGTTGCAGAAAACCTTAAAATAGTAGTTTACTAAGATAGAAAAACACCAAAGAGATAATAACAAGCCATATGGGATCGAGAGTGGCTAAGGATGGAAAAGATTATCACGGATTACAAACGACGAACTTACAAAAATTAAGATTTAAATTGTGGAAACCATGAGGTACGTAGCTCCTGGAGAAACAACCCAGATTTTCTGCCCCAGGATTTGTAGAAAATAATAGAATTTATGGTTCATAGCCTCTGCTACTTTGCTGTTAAGCTTTTCAGTCTTAACTTACCTAATACCATCGTGGCTGGAGCAAAGTTAAGACTAGATCCAAACCCCCAAACGATACTGTATGTTACGTATATGACGTAGAGATTGTCGGTGAATGACGTCAGCAAGAGACCGACCACTGAAATGAGACCACCGGCTGCTGTCACCACGCGAAAACCGTATTTTTCACATAAACCGCCGGTAAATGGACCGCAGAGGAACATCACGCCAAATGCTATGGAACCAACCCATGCTAAAACGAAACAAGTTAAATGTTAGTAACAATACTTATAGATCCAGTCTTGTTTCAAATCTCATTTCATTCTGTCAACTAGCTACGAAAGGGTTTAATATATATATTGTTTAATAGATATATTGCAGTTTTTCCAGTCTGCCCGAATAAAAGCAACATAGCAACGTTAAAGACATGCAGTAAAAAAAAAACAACAACAACAACAACAAAACAAACAAAAAAACACGCGTGACTCAACTAGAGAACTTCCCAAAGTTCAACTGATAGCACTGAACCACCAGAGACATGTAAAACCAAACTAAATTTAAACCGGTCAAATAACACAAACAAATGGCGTTTTTTTCTCGATAAAGGGTATCGAAACAAACGCCTTTTTAACACCATCTTTCGTGAGATAGATGATCAAGTTTCATTAGCCTTTCTAACAAAATCAACAATTGTGGCCAGCTTAATGGTGTATGAACAAACTAGAAGGAAAATAAAAGACAAAAACGTTCTGGAAGAAACAAAATCAAAACAAGCCCCGCATGAACTAAAATGGTTTTGAACTTGCCTGTAACCAGAAAGAATTTCCGTCGAATTTACATCAAGTACTAAAAGGATTAATCTAAGAAACTTGCAGCTTTAATAAAAAGGTGGCGTATTATATGTTACCTGTTTCTGACGGTCCAGTGTTCAGATCTTTCATTAAGTAGGTGTACAAGATTGAACAGTTGTTATGGATGCCCAAGATGATGAACTGAATGACTGAAGCGGCCACGCAAATTATCCAACCGTACCCGCCATCGGGGCATTCTTTTTCCACGCGAACTGTCGTGGCATCATCGTCCGGTCTTTCTTCGTCCTTCACGAGCTTGCTCTTCAGCTTATCCAACATTTTGTTAATTTGTAAGGTTTTGCTTGACAGCTTAAGGACTTGGATGCACGTTTAGCGGCGTAAGGCAGGCTGGTCGCTTAATATTTCACTGGCAAACACAAGGCTAGAAGAGGAAGCGAATGTACTCAGGTAACGGACAAGCAGTTGAAAGAAAGGATTGACTTCATGGATAACATTTTGATTGGATTGAATTGCAAGAATTTTGATATCATGATTATTGCTTTCAATAGTTATTATCTATTTATAGTGCAGTATATTATAAAGCAACACAGGGTACGCATTTGCCATATACGACCAGAATGGGGGCTTAGAATGGGCGGCACTAATTAGCGCAATCGTACTGGCTCGGAAAAAACAAAACAACGCGCGCTGTTAACTTTAGATAACTAATAAACCATTCAGACAAGTTATTCGCTTTTAGCGACGATCCAGTTATTAAATTATCAATATGCAGTGCCTTGGGGCAAATTATTTGATCTTTTAGTTGACCCGTTCATCCCTGTACTTTCTGCACAACTTGCTCCGAGTCATCTGATGTAACGCGAGCAAACGGGTTCGTCTAATCAGAAATCTAGAGTAACCTGCGAGCATGCGCCGGGAGGCCGATGGTCAAGCGGAACACGTACACATGGAGCTTTGTTTCTTCTTATCGTACTTCAATATACAGGCAGTTCATTAACAGAATTGTTCATTCAAGGTGAAAACAAAAGCACCAATAGACCCTTTTAGCATTGGCGGTTTGTTAATGCTCCATTTCAGACCATGTGATGACACTCTTGAGAATTCGTTCTATCAAATCATTAAATAGTCTCGTATATATGAATGAATAGTTTTTAGATGAATAAAAGAATAATTCTCTAAAAAATATCACGCGGTCTGAGATGGGAAAACAAACCGGCCAAACTAAAAAGGTTTATTTCTTCAAGATCCAATTAAAACAAGAATCTACACCGATGCACTGAAGACACCCTCTAATTCAATGAAGCTAGATACGCGGAAAATGGCATTTCCGAGCGCCTGAGAATAAAACTTTCTTTAGGTGGGAGGGGGGCGGATGCCCCTATCCTCCCCTAGCTTCGCGCGTTCTCGGCGCTGGATGATCAACCTTCGGTCGGGGCGTACTCCATAGGAAATGCACGCTCCGCTCCTGTGAGTGTTGTATCGTCAATTTTCTTGGACGACATCCAACGTATCTGGTTATTAACAGGATCCGACGACTGATAATTAACATGCTTGTCTGGTATTATGACAGCGGCAGACATATCGCAACTGGATACGGGTTTTCTATCATTTTTTTGACAATTAGAAATCGAAAACGAAACTGACCGATTTTATCGAAAAGCTTGTAAGAACTGTAGGAATGAAGACTTTTGTTTCACATTGTAGATCCGCCGTTTGACGCCGAGTTTGATTAACTAAGCTTGGAGTTGATAAGTGTGAATATAAATACCATACTTATTCATTACATAGTGCATAAACAGTACCAGGCAACTGTTTCTTGTTGTTTTTCTTTGACGAAGGGCTAGAGTGCTTGACCGAAACATCATTTCCAATGCGGCGGTTAATTCACCAGTTCTATGAACTTCACAGAGAACGTGAACGAAATATAATGAAATCTCAACTCAAGAAATGACGGGATATTGAATCTCAGCTTATCTCCTCAGCTGTAATCGAGCTATATGTTGTCCAAGGTTATGATATACCGGGGGGGGTACTCCCAGAAAAATTTGGTGGGAGTAACCTCCCCCCCCGGGTGATATACTACTGCTACTATTACATAATCAGCATGTTTGGGCAAACATCTTTCACAAAATCGAGGTTCGCTGAGATCGAAGAGACTGTAACAATTGACAGCTTATGTAGTGATTATTAGTCGTGGCCAATTTGACTTTTGAGAGGGTGTGTGCGGGTGATTGGTTATAGGCACGAATTTTTTTAACGTTTTCATGCAGTAAGAAATTTTCTTTTTGAGACGTGTATGTGCATGATATTTTTTTCTCCGTGTAATGTTTCTTTTTTTGGCTCACGTGCGTGAATATGTTTTTTTCGGTAGTGGTCGTGTGCATGTGGTACAAGTATGTTCACAGGATATATCTTTTTCATAATCACCCTCCCCTCCCTCAAAAATCAAATGGTCCACCCCTTATAACTGAATGCTATGTCCTCAGAGGCACAAAATTCTGTTGTTATCCCTTTGAAGCTCCATGGAATACATTAAAAGAAACTGTCCGTGGTTTTACAATGGAAAATTCTGGATAATTTTCTGGTGAGCTTTGCGCATCGACCTTGACTATTTCAAATTATACAGAAGGATAAAGAAATAGAGGATTTATTAGATTTAAAATAAATACAGAGAAATAACGATATAGAATTTCAATTTTCGGATAATCACTCGTGGATTAACCTCTTTCTGAAGTGCTCAAGTTTTGGGAGCTATTAGTCGAACGAGAAAACAGAGAAGCAAAACCTATCAATAATGAAGTTCAACCTTAAAGGTTGAATAGCTTATGGGTCTTTCAATGATCGTAATGTATTAAAGACGATCTTCGCGCCTGGTGCAGCGATAGGAGTACAAAAACAACTTTGTGGGAATGCCGAACATGGTAAATCTTCGTTCAATTGACAAGAAAGTAAAACAAGGGCTGAATTGAAATAAAATTTAAGACGTTACTTACCTGATGTATGTTAGCTGTCCGAGAATGCTTTGTTATCCACGGGAACTGACTAGAAAAAAAAGAATCGAAGCTTCAATATGTCTTCAAACACAAGGCTCCGCTCTTGTAAAAGCAATGTTTACCCAAATTTTACGCAAACACTTACTGGAGAAATTGTTATTACTCAGTATTTAACTCTAATATAAACAATACCCAATGCTTTGCATTGGTCAATATTTATGGAGCACGGAGCCTCATGTCATGTCACGAGAATTTTCATAAAAAATGACCGACACGCGCTTAAGACAACTGAGCTTCACGTGGGAATCAAACCATTTTATGGAATGAGTGTACATGCAATTAGTTAATTGATTAGCTGTAGAAGCCACTGAAACAGGCAAGCATAATCCTGGGCCGCGAAGTCGAAGAGTCACTAACGCGAAAGATACCTCGAGATTTAACAAGCAGGTCTGGACTCTTAGATCTCAACTCAGACTGTTCACTAATTCAAAATGGAGGTTGATCCTTCCTTTTTTTGGCAGACATATGGTATTTTACGTCTTTTTTAAACCGTAATGATACAGAAAATTCACACTTAGCCAAAGAAATGCTTAAGGTACCCCAATGAAAGATTTACTACCTTTCTTCTTGATCCGTACATTGAACCCGGTTAATATCTCTACAGTGTGTACAACGCCAGGCAATACGAACGAGCACTAGATAAATCAGTTATGTAAAATTCACCAACTCGTTGGACTGTTTTGTTCATCAAGATATGACTCATTATAAAAGTGTTCAGTTTCATTAATCTGGATGGCAGATGGTTTTTATTATTGTTTTGAAAAACATTTGACAAATTACTACGAAGTATTTAGAAATCTTAACTCTATTCCTCAAATTACGCGCAAGAAGAGCGCAATTTGGCTTGAAAATATGCTCAGATACTTATAGCATCCTCGGATAATGTGAGACTCGAAGAACAGGTAATGTCCAAGGACAAATATCCAAGCATATTTTTTAAGTCAAATGGAGGCTGTTGTGTTTATTATCCTTCAAATATTTTTCCCAGCACGCGGGATTTTCTGAAAATTTGGGGATATCATCACTAAGATATTTCCCAGTTTTAGCTGGGGCATATTCAGTAACGTAACGTGTTAAGTCCAATCGCTTGCGAGCGAAAATATTTTATTGATTATCATTCACAATATTTTTATTCTGGGAGATTTGTTTAACAGGTGTTTTGTTGTTTTACTAGTTCTCCGGATCATAAGCGTCCGACACACAGTTCAAAGTTTGGGTTTCACTGAAAGAAGAGCGTGGGCTAATTTATAGTCTATCATTAGACATCTTGGTGTGAAGGTTGTTTACACATCTTACTCAAGTACTGCAAGACGTGCTCACGTAAACACATCCGGCAATACTACACACTGAAATGTGGAGCGTGAAGATGTTAATGTCAGAGCAAAAACAACTTGTCCATAAACACTACTCAAGGGATATGGATAAACCTTAGATCTACTCACGTGTACCTTCCGAGCACTTCATGCACAGATAATTACTAAGACCCTATTAAGGGAACTTCAATTCTTCCTGGTGGAGTTTGCAAAGTGATTTCAAATCGTCAAAAATTGCCAATCCGGTTCTGGCTCCACCTTAGTGGCCATGATAACTACAGAACAAAACTCAACTGTATTTGCAAGAGGCGCAATGTTCGTAGCGTAGCGAGTTTACACTAAAAACGTTTGTCCCTGTCGCAGTCTCCTGAGAAAGAGCATAGGAATAGCTACAGTTTCAGCTAAAAAAAAAAGCACACTGGTGAACCAGCCTTAAGAATCAGTACAATGTTGATTGCCTCTCTTATGTAATTCTTGCTGGGAGTCCCAAACGATCGCTCCTACTACTCGCTCCCTGACAATCGCACGTGCCCTGTAGCGTCCTTACGCATTCTGTCTAGCTTGTACCAACGTGACACTTGAAGGCCATTACCAACTCATGACTCTAACTCATTTGTTGTCCTTTGATCTGAGTGCATGTCACGCAGTAAATTTGTCACTTCTGTGTATTTATGTCACCTGACGGCTCTCTCCCTGCTCAGTTACAAGTACGTCAGTTTGATGATCACTCAAGTTTATAAGTGAATACAGCGTTTAGTGAGTTGGGTCCTCGACCTTGACTGGATAAGACTGTGTATAACAGAAAAATTTACACCGTGCTATTAACTGGGCCTATCATTAGCAAAAGGCGCACTGGGCGTAGCAAAGCGAATTTCCACTAAGAACTGTCGCAGTCTACTGAGAAACTGCACAGGAACTAACTGACGCTAAAAAGCTGGAAAGGTATACTGGCCAACCAGCCTTACGATTAGAACGACGTCGATTGCCTCTCCACTAATTAACTCCTATTACAGTGTACTCGCTTCCCGATAACTCGCACGTGCCCACTAGCATCTAACGCAACCTGTCTCTCGCTTCAACGTGACACCAGGGACCTCGGATCACGACGCCCACGTGTACTCATTTTTTTATCCTTTGATCTGCTGAGTACACGACAAAAAGTAAATTTATCACTTATGTGGTATTTCGGTCACCTGATTTGAGCCCTATCCCTCAGTCCCTGGGTCAGTCACGGGTATGTTTAGTTTAAACTCTTTTTTTATAAAAATACTGCTTTTTCGGCCAAGGCTGAATATTCTTATTTTTCTACCAATTTTAGGCTGAAAATGTTCTTGTAGATATTCTTAAATTATAGCGTATGATATTTCCGTTTTAAAATGTATTGGAATATCAATTACAAGTGTTTGGTGTCTGAATGGCGTTTTGGAACGCGGGGCATTTGCTCACGTTGTCAGTCCCGGGGGTGGGGCATCCGCAATTTTATCGCGGCCCGGGGGCTGGGCATTTGCGTACCCCGGGGCGACCCCCGGGCATTCGACACAAGTGTTTTGGAAAGTGCCATGGATGAGTTCATCGTAAAAGACGAGGCGTTTGTCGAACAATGGCTTGTCCGTCAGGGACTAGAGAAACTTGCAGATGTTTTTAAAGTATGTTTTCTCAATTTTAGATATTTCTTCATTACTTGTAAGCATATAAATAAAAGCGACAAAGTGAGCTATATTTTGTTTTATATCACAAAACAATCACTGACGTGAACACGACTATTTCGCATTTCGCATTCAAAACTAGCCTAGCATTTTTTAAATTCATGAAAGTGGAGTTAAAATACTTAAGGTTTGCGAATTCAAATGATGCGATCTTCAAGACAGATCTTGCGAGCTTAAAATGCAATGCATCATCATTTAAAATGTCTTGATTCTTCACAGAAAAAGTAGCCTGCGAATACAGGCGCCTATCATCGCTCGCGGCTGGGGGCACGTCCGCCGCAATCCCAGCTATCCTCTAGCAAACTGTTAAAAACAAATATAAAGAAATAAATATAATCAGAATCAACTAACACGTACTGTTGTCCTTGAAGTCTTACCGTTGCATTAAAATACTGAACAGTTGACCGTTTTATTCAGTGATTAATTAAAAAAGGAAAGGTCACGATCCCGGGGGCGGGGCATTTGCCCTCTTTCTTCGTCCCCACCCCGGGACATTTAGACAACTTATGTGTCCCCACCCCGGGGAATTTGCCCATTTTTTAAAAAAATGCTAATGCCCGGGGGTTAGCCCGGGGGGGGGGGGGATGGGCACTGCTGGAATTGACTGATGCATAACTTCTTGCGGAAATGTTGTTAGCATCGAACATACAGCTAGTGCTATTTTTGTTGTTTCTTAGCTAGTTTGCCTTTTAGAGAAAAGAAGAATTTTATACGGTTTAGTTTTAAACATATAATTGTATTGTAGTTACAACTTTTCAACACAACAAAATTATATTCATACTTTGGAAAATCTCAGCCTCGGGTTTAGTCTTAATATATATTCTTAAAATTTCGCAAATTTCAGCCTGGATATTCTTATAAAATATATTCTTGTATGAAAAAAGGGTACAGCTGATATTCCACATCAATCCATGATTACTCAAGTTTTCAAGTGTTTACTCGACATGAGCAGATTAATTAAAGGAAAGAAGATTAGTGATTCGGAATTCTTCGACCTTAACCGGCCAAGGTTATGGACATAAAAAAGCGTGCTTTCAGCTAGACCTTTGAATTTACCCTGAGAACAACTGAGTCTGTCGCCGTCTCATGCGAGACAGCATAAGAATAGCTACTAGTCCGGCGTCAAGAATTAGTTCCAGGTTGTGTGTTTCTATGTTGTTAATGATTTTGTCACTGTTGGGTAACTCTTGCGGGGGAATCCCGAACTGCTCACTTCTGCGCGCGTCCCGACACTCGCACGTGCACGTGCCCACTAGCTAGCGTCTGCACGCGCCTCATGCCTTGTACCAACGTGACAACAGATACTTTTACGGGCTTTTCCTGAATCATGACGCCCACTCATTTGACTTATTTTTTCCAGTGCTTTAGGTACACGCAACGCAGTAATGTGTGACTTCTGTGGAACGTTTTTCGGCCGTCTGAACTGACACCGAGTCATTAAACGGCGGGTACATTTTGTTGCTTGCAGTTTTTTCGTTCTTGAAATACTCTCCAGGGCTCGTTGTGACAAGAAATGATGTTTCATGGAGTGAGGTGAGGTTTGTCATGCGGTCAGTTAGAGCATTACTTCTTGTCCTAGCATATCGATCTCGACTTGCAAAGTTCTCAGTTATAAAATGTGTTCTACAAAAGAGAGTTAGTGATATTCCAAATCACTCGATGATCACTCAAGCTTTTAAGTGGATACGACATAAGTAGATTAAAGGAAAGAAGATTAGTGATCCGGGACCCTTCGACCTTAACTGGCCTATGATACAACATTAAAAAACGTGCTTTCAACTGGACCTTCGAATCTACACTGAGAACAACTGTGTCTGTCGCCGTCTCATGCAAAACAGCATAAGAATAGCTACTAGTCCGACGTCAAGAATTAGTTCCAAGTTGTGTGTCTCTAGGCCTTTCGCTACTGTTAGGTAACATTCTTGCGGGGAATCTCGAACTGCTCACTTCTAAGCGCGTCCCGACAATCGCACGTGCACACTGGTTTCCGCACGCGCCCTATCTCTTGTACCAACGTGAGACCAGAGACATTCACAGGCCATTCCCGAATCATGACGCCCATTTACTTGATTTTACTTATTTACTCAGTACTTTAGGTACAATAAATGTTTCACTTCTGTGGCGCGTTTTTCGGTCATATGAACCTGGGTACGTATCGTTGAGAGGCCATATCACTCACTTGCCCAAAGTCCTGTTTACTCGCCGCTGTTATATACTGTCCAGTTGCAGTTTTTTCATTCTTGGAATAGTCTCTTAGGCTCGTTTTGACAATAAATGATGTTTTATGGAGTGAGGTGAGGTTCGTCATGCGTCACTGGAGCATTACTTCTTGCCTTAGCCTATCTATTTCGACTTGCTAAACTCTGTTCTCCAAGTCGGTCTAGTGGATTTACTGCGATTGATTATCGCACGACCCTTTTTTTCCTTTTTAAATAGAAAATTTAGCTTATCTGTACCAATCAACTTCAATATCAAACTTATCTTGCGCACTTTTTTTGTAAGAATACCTAATTTTCTTGCCCTTGAAAGGTTGGAAACATCCTAGGTTGAAAACATCCTAAATATAGTTCTGAAATAACAGAGTATAGAAAGATTGTCTTTGTCTTGCCATTTTCCTTTTTCATACTTCTAACAGTAAACATCTATAAATGACCTGAGCTGTGCAACGAAAACAATAAAAATGATACATATTTTGGAGCGGTTCAGTGTAGTGGGCAAATGACGACTTGAACCCTTTAAGGAGCACAGGAATAACGAAAAAGGTTTATAAAGAATATTACTGGCCATTGAGGTTTCTCCACCTTAGCTGGTCAAGACTATAACAGGAAACTTCACGCCGTGTTATCATATTAACTGCACCTTTGCGAGAGGTGCAATGCGCGAATCGGTCTCACTAAGAACATGATACAGCTGCCTCTGCCACCACCGCTTGCCAGTGAGATAATTCATGTACATAGCTAACTCTCAGCTATATAGGAAAGAACACCAGCAAACCGGTTTTAAGAATCAGTGCCATGTTAATGCCTGTGTGCCGTTTACACTCTCGCCCCTCTTACGTAATTTTGGCGGGGAATCCCAAACAGTTCCCCATATGCGCGTCCCGGCAATCGCACGCACCCACCAGCCCCAGCCACCAGCCTTCTCTTGCGCCAACGTGAGACTACAGACTTGAAGACCATTACCAACTCATGACTCTAACTCATTTGTTGTTCTTTGATCTGAGTATATGTGACACATAAACTCGTCACTTCATTTTTTTCACGTGAATTGAAACTTTCACCCGCTTCCCCGGGTCAGTCATGGGTGCGTTTTGTTGACAAGCCTCATCATCACTCAATGAGCCAAAAGACCTGCTAACTAGCTGCCCTCATGTAGTGCTTGCAGTTTTCTCGTTCTTGAAATAGTCTCGTTGTGACAAGAAATCATGGTGTTTTATGGAGTGAGGTGAGGGGCGTCATGTGGCATTAAGGCATTACGTCTTGCCTTGGCATATCAATCTCGAAGCTTCTCAAGTCAGTCTGGTCAGTATAGTACGTAGCTTCACTGCAATTAATTATGGCACATCCTTTCATTCCTTTTTAATAGAAAATTAAAAGCAAAAACAACTTCAAGGAATATAGATAAACCTTAGACCTACTCACGTGTGACTTCCGGCGCAACGGGGTAAGATATACGTGTGCCGTTTTTCCTTGCTCGAGGCAGGAGGCCATTACGCAATGAGCTACTACCAGGGGTAAACATCCTTATTTTCCCGCTGATTTTAAGCTGAAAACATTCTTTACAATACATCCTTCGATTAAAGAGTTTAGTACGATCACATCTTTGTCTCATCATTTTTCTTGTACTCACTTGTAACAGTATTACTGTCACGAATAACCTGAGGATCCCTGAGCTGTACAAGATTACAAATTGCTGTGTTCTATGTTAAAATGTTCCATGTTAGTAAGAGTTCATTTACCTATCTCCATTAAGCATGCGCCCTTCGTCACAATCGTGCTTTCGTGCTCGTACAATGCACGGTCGAGGGCGCACAGTTTTAGAAGCAATTTTGTAAGGAAATAGTCGACTTGCTCCTCGTACATTGTTGCGTTATATATAAGCGCTTGTGAACTGTGTTTGAGTAGGAAACGCTGGGAAGAAAGTACAAATAGCATAAACGTAGATGACCCTTGAGAAGATAGCAGCCAGAAAGAAGATGGAAGAGGTGTTGAACTGCAGCAGAACGAGAGCCAAGAAAGCAGCAGCCCAGATCAGATGCTTTGAAACCAAGAAACATCAGAAAGAAGACGAAACTTCGAATCTTGATGATCATAGAAGATAGACAGAGGAAGAAGCAAACATCTAAAGACATCTAAAGCACGGAAATGCAGTTTGTGCCGATGGCATAACATCAGGAACCATAAAGGCAGATTTGAACACCTCGACCAAGATGCTACAAGAACTGTTTGGCAAGAGCTAGGTAACGATCTAACTGAGTTACAAGATCTCGATGATTTGAAAGAAAGCTACCTGATCAAACTTACGAACAAGGGGAATATGAAGGAATGCAAGAACAAAAGAGGCATAATGCTGCTATCGAGTCAGTGCCGGAAATGTGGCCGGTGAATAGAATAATCTTGGAGATAATGAAAGTGGAACTGAATAAAATATTACAGGATGAACAGGCTGGGTTCCGGAAGGAATGATCGTGAACAGATCATATTGTCATTTTGATTATCATCTTGGGGCAAATGCTGCAAGGAATTTTTTTGTTTACGCGACTTTTGAGGATTATGAGAAAGCCTTTGACGGCGTCGACAGTACAGTGTTGTGGAAGCTACCAAGTTACTATGGCCGCACATCCCAGTGAAATACATCGTGATCCTCATCAGTATGTTCAGAAGACCTATAAGAAATACACCTGCAGAGTCAATCACAACGGAGTTCCCTTGGAAATGTATGAGATGCTAAATGGAGTGTGGCAGGGATGCTTCTTGTCGGTCTTTTCAGTTCCGGCTAGTCATCAACTGGATCGATGCGGACGACAACGGAGAAACATTAAGGTGGCATACAGTGGACTCTCACGACCCGGCTAGAAGGTCTGGACTCTGCTGACGACATTGTGCTCCTCTCAAATAACCGCCTCGCAGAAATAATCTCAGCCAAGACGAGCCTTAGAATCAGCAACTTCAAGACAAAGGTGACAAGGGTTAGCAACAGGAATGCAGACAACATGGAACTGGATGTGTTAAAATGTTAAATGTTGAGCTTTAAGTGGTCAATGCGCTTCGCTACAACTTCGGATAGCCATTCAAAGTTGATGGTATTAGCATATCGACCAAAGTGGGGAAGCACTAGTTGATAAAGTCAGTGGAGGACTTCGCATACCTTTGCAATAACATTATTCAAGGATCATGGTTCTGATCTGGATATATCTGGGGAGGCAAGAACTGCATTCACGATCCTGATGCCTTAATGGAGATCACCTGTGATATTCAGGAAGACCAAACTGTGGATATTCAACACCAATGTGAAGTCTGTCCTCCTGGATGGCTCAGAAACGTGGATAGCAGCAAAATCAACCTTTAATAAACTGCAGCCCTTGGTCAACAGATGCGTGAGGTCCATCGTGGGCATCCATTGGCTAGAGGACAGAGGCGATGAAGAACCGGCTCTGGTAAAGGGCTGAACAGGAAAGAATCAAAATCCAGGAAAGAAGGCCCAAGTGGGGTTGGATTGGGCGCACCCTCAGGAGGCCTATAAGTAATGTCATCGGCCATGCACTTGCTGGGGTGGACCCCACAAGAGAAGGGGAGCCTGGGCCGTCCCAGGAACAGCTGGATCGAGAAGAACCGTGGATAACTAGACTGGCGTGGCAGGCTACACCTCAGTGGGGGCCGTAGATCGATACGTTAACCCAACACAGAAAAGGGATGGCGTGCGGTTTCCATGGACTTATACTCCACGGAGAGTTGAAGGGAATACAAATACGTCAAGCCAGTAGAGATGTGCGAGAGACACTCGGATACATACGCCTCGTTTCTCTCGCCCGGCGGTGTTTTGAAAGCTTCCCGCGTGTTTACTTATTATGTTGTTTTGGACTAGCTATTCAATGTCTTCAATTTCCTTATTATGTGCAATCAGTCAATTCGAAACCTCAACTTCTCCTGGGCATGAGACATTTTGAATTTTCAGTTGGTGAAATTCCTCGATCCTCATCTTACTGCCATACTAGGTGATCAAATGCCCCTAGCCCTCTACTTTTAAGAATTTTTTTTTTTTCGGTACAGGTTGAATATTCATATTTTTCTGCCGATTATAGGATGAAAATATTCCTGTATATATTTTTAGATTATGGCGAATGACATTTCTGATTTTTGATGTACAGTGGAACCTAGATTTAACGACCATCTATATAACGAAGTCTTTGGTATATAATGAACGATATTCCTCGCCCCAGTAATGGTAAAATCTAGATCTATGGAAAAGGACCTCGATACAACGAAACCCCGTCATAGCGAACATATTTTGCCAGTCCCTTGGCCCTTCGTTATATCGAAGTTCCACTGTATTGGAGTAGCAATTACAAGTTTTAGGTACACAAAATTATATTCCTTTTTTTTTGAAAACTCTCAGCCTCAGGTTATTCTTAAAATATTCTTGAAATTTTGCAAAATTTCAGCCTCGATATTATGATATTATAAAATAATTCTCAAAAAACGAAAGAATGTACATGGCAAAAATGAGCAGAGAGTAATGTAAAAGAAACAGAATCATCCCTATGTCCCAAATATTGTTTACATCACATCATTAGAATATGAAAGTGATTAAATTTTCATAAGCAAAACTGCTAATAATTATTTTCAGACACAACACACAGTTTTTTAAGCCCTCTTTTGGGTGTTTCCTAGCTCAGTCACCATGGCTACGGGGCAAAGGGTGTAACTCAGAAACACGGTATATTTCAATCAGCTTACTTCTGTTATGGAAAAATGCAAAGCGGTAACCAAACTACTTACCTCGTTCCACAGTATCAATATTTACACTTGCATTCTGGTGAGCTTGTCAAAAGGCCATGGCCTGTGTCGAAGGCTGATATTCATGATCAAGATAACACGATCACTACCCCCGAGAGGCAGGCCCTTGTTCGTTCCTACCTAATTATCGATTCGGTGCTATACGACTCGTGAGATTATTATGGAAAATTTACATGTCCATTGATTACGTTAGTGGGCACACGATTGACGCAGGAAGGACAGCAACGTCCCTCAAATGGATTTAAATGACTCGTCTCTGTTCACACCGACCATCACGCCTGCCAACGATCCGTTCGAGTTCGTCGAAGAAAGCGCCGTAAACAAGCCAGGTGTTGTGGAAATGAGCGGTTACGAGGTGAGTTCGGTAACCAAAACAACGCGGTGTGGCGATTCACGATTCATTTTAATGCTGCGGTTTATTTAGCAATTTTATTTAACTTTCAAGCAGCTTTGAATGTTTCTGATTGCTACTTCGAGCCATTTACCCGTATCAAATGACACACAATTAGATTTTGGCCTTCCTTGTTTTTTGCAGACAGACAGCTCTGGGAGCGACTGGGAGATCGAAAACGCTTCGGCTGCTGGCTTCATCCCGATAGATCCTGGTATGAAATAAAACTATTCAGGCTTCATTGTTTAGCGACCTGTGTTTCAATGTTTTCAATTCGAACACCTGACCATATCTTGCCTTATAATAAACCCTAGATCTGTTCTTGAATTTTGATGGGAGTTGGGTGACGGGACCTCGAGCACCGGAAATGCCGCAATTTCTGTCACGAAAAGCTGTTTATACAGCGGGCTCGCCGGTTACCCGTGCTGATTAAACTGGAAAGGCGATTGTAGGTGGAAACTAACGATTTTTACCTGTTAAGGAGCACAGGAATAACGAAAAAGTTGATACAGCATAAAATTAGCGATGATTGTCTCAAGATATGCAAAATATGGTGTGTCAATCTTATCCAGCGTGAAATTTGACGTCAAATTCTGTTGAGTAGTGTTGCCATAGGCCGCCGCCATATTGAAGGACCTTTGGTTTTTGCAAACCGTTCGGTGGAGGTACTGCTCAGGCAGGCCTCAGTCTGAAGGATATACCCAGAAATGAGTGTACGAAAGAACGAGGAGAAAGGTATTTTTTTTTGTTCTTTTAAAATCCTCTGGGAATACTTAAGAATTATCTGGTGCGAAATTTCACGTTAGCAAGGACATTGACTCGATCAGTCAGACAATGAAGGTTGTGCTTATTCAATTCTTTACCTGCGTAAATTTTGTCTTGCACACAGCCTTAGTTTATTTTCCTTTACTTCCAAATCCTATCGTTTTTTCAGTTTTTAAGGCAATGGAAAGTGATTGTTGATATATTGCAAGTTTCCTTTGTTTTTGACCGCGCAGTGAAATTTATACTACCAAGATGGCGTAATGGAGAGCGTTTTCACTCGATTGATAAGTGACTTCTTATCCCACTTTTCGTGCACTTTATACTTTGTCAGTTATTCTTTTAATGTGTATTTTTCACTCGACGAATCATTCAAAGTGGCTGCCTGTTTTATCGGGCAACAAGCCAACGCAAGTTAGCAACGCGAGCTTATTCAAGATCAATATTTCCTTCTGGAATATTTTTAAACTTGTTCGCACGGAGAATTGTTTATCTTGTCTGGCTCGTTTTTCTCCAACGTAAATAAATAAAGAAATAAATAAGTAAATAAACGATGAATTTGACGGTTACATTTCAGAACAGACTCGGCGTTTCGGACGAACATAAAAAAAATAAACTTTCAAGTATTGTAAATAGCCAATGTGAAATTTGCATAGTGTCATTGCATCTGCTCCGATTTCCTCAAAGCTAAATAGCTATCGAACACTTTCATTGTATCTTCCTGTGGGGGTTCTAGAAAGAGAAATCTGGCTGTTTCGCGATCCGAATATCAAAATATTGTCGTGTGCGATCTCGTTAAAAAGGAAATGAATTATTTGTGAGGTGCGGATCCTGGGACTTGCTGCGGTCAGCCCTCGGGGATTTAGCATTATGTTCTGTTAGCAATGGGGAAATCAGACCGGTTAGAAGGTTAACACTGGCATTCCCATTCGAAATATGTCGAATAGCAATAATGTGGAGTCGAAAGACGAAAATGCAGAAGGAAAGCGGGTTAAGAACACTCTGAAACGAAAAAAATTCCGCTCCTTTTCTCTCGGTAAGTACATGTCTAAACACGACATATTTTGATGGGGTTCGACAAAGTCCTCGAAATTTGCGTTAGTAAGCTTAGTTCGATTTTGTTTGATTGATCTGTTGGATTTGAAATATTTTATTCAAAGCTTATTGATTTCTTTGAATGGTCCAGGAAGCAGTCAAAAGTTCTTTGTGGGAAATAACTGATAATACGTGATGTGCGTTTTTGATTTTACACGGAAACAAGACAACTTTTGAAAACATAATTCAAAATTATCGAAGGAGTGGTAGATTTGACACAAGGTAAGGCATTCAGTGTGAAATTGATAGCATCATTTGCAACCAGTGGCTGAGTTTTTTTCAAGAATGGGTTATTCTCTTCTGGGTATGATTACTGCAGTATATTGCACTTTCAATTTAAAATGATAATTTAGTTTACACAATGGACTTGTCACATCTATTTTTGGAAAGGAAGTGTAAAAGGTATTGCTTTGTTCAAGTTGGACAGGGTAGAGACATAAAGTAGCAGTTGAGATGGACAATTTGATATTGAGAGCTGGGCACATTTACCTTTCATGTATCTTTAACAACATGAAAACAGTTTGCTGCCAACTCAGTCAAACCAAAACATTTACATTGTTATGATAGTAGTAAGTGAACTGCAGGCTTGAATCTGCATCTATAACAAACTAGGCAAATGTGACTAATCCATTAAACACTAAATTTGTGGTATTAATTTTTCTTTCTATATAGTTTACCTAACTAGTATGATTCTGGGTTTTAACAACACCCACTTGATTTATTAGAATTCTTGTCCATCATTGATGTCAAGACTTGTTTTAGAAGCTTTTGCAGGATGCTAATGCCAAAATGGTTTTGATTTTTGATTTAGGTATTTAAGGACAGGTGAAGTGTTGGTAGAATATTTATTTAAACACAAAAAGACCTCTTCTAAGAGCAAATAGAATGCCACACAGAGGGTAGTATCAGTTTTCAAGATAATTATTTATTACTTGTGGTTCTATGCAATCACTACAGCTTTTGCACAGAAGGGACTAACCTAATAGTTATGAAAAAGTGATTGAAGTTCCCATGGACAGGGCTGTGGTCTAAGACAAATTATGAAGAGCCCAAAGGCTACTGAAATCCTGTGTGCCCAGCACTTTGAGCTTATATCATGCAAAAATAAGTTTTTCGAGTTGCACAAAGGGAAAAGTTAAGTGCCTCTGGCACCCATACACCTCTAGAGCACAGTCCTGCATGGGGCACCCACTTCTGTTCTATGGAAGCCTGGTGTAACTAAGCTGACATACTGTTGTGTAGCCCGCTGGTAGTTCACCATATCTGCAGATTTAAAACAAATCAGTCTGTGCTAGTCATTTCCAACTTGAGCGATGTAGTTGTATAGTGGATTTTGTGCTTTTTTAACAATTCACCAGAGAATATAATGTAAAGTTAACAGAATGGTAAACAAAATATTTATTGAAAACTTGTCTTCACTGGCCATGAATAAGTGATGACAATTGGTTTGCAAATAGCTTGCATTGAAAACAGGCCTGCATGCAGTGTAATTTTCACAGTCTATACTCTTTTCTACTAAAGGTCTTAAACAATATACTGTAGCATTTAAGTATGTGGTTGGCAAATTAAGAAGACAGTACAATTTTATCCAATGTGACAAGCTTGCGATGTCTTTGACACAAACTGCTTTGTGCAAATCAAGCTTTTACAACTGTACACAATGTTGTAGAATGAGAGGAACAAAAGTACAAATGGAAGAATGGCTAGTCCCCATGTGATATTAATGATAATCATGTAAATACGACACAAAGAATGTGGATTGCCATAGAATTTTGAGGCATGTGTTAGTTAATACCCTACCACAATCATAGCATTAGGTGATGTTATATATGCAAAGCTATACAAAATCTTTGCGTGGCACAAGCAGCAAACACTTGTTCTAAAAGAGGTAGGAGACAAATTTGAAGTGTCTAAATTGGTCTTTATCACAACATACTGAAACACTAGTTATTCCTGCAATTACAGTTAATCAAATTGAAATAACAGTGAAACCTCTCTGTTGGACACCTGTCTACTATATAAATACTTCTGTATTAGACAGTTACATGTAGTCTACAATATGAACACCTCTGTAATATGAATAATTAACAATCATTCCACGAGCATGCATTGGACATGAGATGGTAGATAGCCAACAAGGCGTGTAGCACTTAGTTGGCTATAATTATTTCATATCCAACAGACGCAAGGGAAATAATTGTCTCACTAAAAAGTCCCCTAAATACACAAAACTAAACTTAGTCTAATAAAAATAAAAATAAAAATGCCCCCAAAAATTACTCTTATGTATACCATATTTCTAGAGTATGGCATAATGGCTCGTATACTGAGATGGCTAAGCCAATGAAACTCTTGATTTGCATTATCCAATGATTTAGTTTTTAATAATGGATACCATATGACTCTGCTACATATAGCAATATTATTTACTAAACGTTTTCAGTGCTTTTAATAAGATTTGAAGCAGGTGTCTGCTCTACTGCAGCACCTGTTGACGAGCACTAAGAGAGGTCCACAACAACTTCCTCTCAAGGGCAAATTTTTTCAAGAAAATGCTGGTGATTCACAACACAAAACCCACCAGAGCTTGGATGCATGCCTGACAGGTCTTTAATATTGAATACATTGCGATGCAGGGAGACAGTAAAGTGTGTGGATAGAAGATGACATTATAGTATATATCTTCTGCCTATGATTTTAACATACTGTTATAGCATTTTTATTGCATATGTTCACTCTTTTTAGTACTCTAATATTTTGTCTTGTCAGTCAAATACTCTGCAGATTTCTTAGTTAATTCTGCTGTCTTAATGTTTTCTTGCTTTTCTAATTAATTTACTCCATTTGAATAGACTGCTTTCAAGTTGCTTTTATTTTAAGCTCAATGTCAAAACAGGTTTTGTGTATTTAACTAAAAAGATTCATGAAAAATGTATTTCACCTAACTCATTCATTTCCATGCAATCCAAAGTTCTCCAGTCTGACTCGTTTTAAACTGTGAAGGCAAAAGGTATCTTGTAAATAGCCTAATTGTTTTGACCGAATGAAATATACACTTTTCTCTTGTATTTGGATAATTTGCAAGAAACAATATAGGCCTATTACAGCCTCTGAGAACCTTTTGGAATGATCTCACAGCTGTATAATATTAAAGATGCTCTTGTCTACCTCAAACCTTTCTTGCCCTTCAGTGTCTGATTTGTAGGGGTTCAACTAATTGTACAGTTTGTAAGTTTGTTTTGTGGCAAAGTTTGGTCAACAATGTGACTGTTAACATTCATAGTGTCACAGTTTGTTAATGTGGTAAACATATCTCCAGTTTCTCTAGCATAAAGCACTAGTTTTTACCATATACATGTGTATTGCCAGCTCAAACTGTTTAATTTTGTTTTTAGCGGACACTGCATTACTTATTGGAAATCTATCGCGGAGCAAGGCCAGTAATGATAATGGTGAAGAGGATCGAAGCTTACCCCTTGGAGGAAGTCCATCAGGTTAGTGATGCTTATGTTACCTTATCATTGTGTCAAGATAGGCTTTTATAAAAAATGTTTGTATCAGTAAATATTTTCTTTATCTGTGGCAAAACACTGTACAGTTCATGAGATGTCAGGGCGTTTAATATGCAGATTATTTAAATTAAAGCTCAGTTGAAAAGGTAAATGAGATTTACAGTCAATGCAAGGCAAGCAACATTTATTTGTTCTGTGATTTAAAAAATATATATATATGCCACCCGGAAATAGCTGTAAAGCTTTAGAGTTACCACCATTTATTGACTGAAAATAAACAGACAAGTCAGAAAATAGGCTTAACTAAATTAAACACTTGTAAACAGGTGGGCAAGGAGGGTGAATAGAAAAGGTATCATTGAGAAACTCGCTTTACAAAGTGAATATTACATACCACAGGGGTTGGGGGATGGGTGGGTACAAGTCTATTATTAATTGATGTTGTTTTGCGAGAAGAACATTTTTTTTTTATTTCTGTGGGGATTCTA
This sequence comes from Orbicella faveolata, assembly GCF_042242905.1. Lineage (NCBI taxonomy): Eukaryota > Metazoa > Cnidaria > Anthozoa > Scleractinia > Merulinidae > Orbicella > Orbicella faveolata. The sequence continues at coordinate 10,162,161 of NW_028301547.1, read as the reverse complement.
TATAAATATCTGGGAATCAGGAAACTCGCAAACTTTTCCAGGAAATTTCAGATGTTACATAAACATAGTGCAAAATATATCATGAACATCTTGCCTAATTTTCTGGAAGTCACAAGAATGCTTGGAAATGTTTATTAAACTCCTCTCTTATACTGCAAAAAATGTTCAATACCCAGTTAACCCTCTGCACTGCATAAGTTGCCAAATTGCAACTGGTGACCTACTGCAAACTTTGGGATGCAGTTGTTCACCTTCGATTGGTTTAAGCTTGGAGTGCTCTGATTGGTGGACTAAATGAAAATTTAATTTAGATATACGAGTAACTAGTACAAACACACTTAGTGCTGCATCATAATGCATGTCAACGTTAATTAATTAGATATTTCACATGAACCATAACTTCTGTGAAAAACCATTTTGCTCAAAAAAATTGTGGAGTATGTTAATGAACAGTATTATGCAAAAGTAGTGCAAGTGAGATGTGAGAATTTCAATCTTTGTTCTTGCAAACTTTTTCGCATAACAGTTTGAGAAGAATCTTGCAGTATGTCACATGATGATTTGTGGGAACAAAGGGCGATATTCATCTAATTTTTGGCCACTCGATGAAAATTTGCGAGTACATGGGTAATTTAGTAAGGCATTGAATGGCAGTTCATCAGCGTTTGCACAAAGTTCTCTTTGCAACCAATAATAACTACATGTGACCGTCATGGAACTCACACAAAATAAATTTTGATACATGTAATTGTTTGTAAATGTGTCCTGGAGTACACAGTTTGCAGTCACCAATCACCAATTAAATGGATATAACATAGCTTGATTTGTTATTTTCACTGTCTCAGGCTCGTTATGTTATTTTGAAACAAAGGGACTCAGAAAACTACATTTAGTTTGAAAGATTTTTTTGTGACTGAAAGCAAAATTAGAACTTGTAAGTCTACAACATAATGTCTTCACCTTGTTGTGCAATGGTAAAGCAGCCTTCACGTGGCAAACTTAAGTTGGCAAACTCATGTTGGCAAATTAACTTCAAAAAGTTGGCAAACTCATACCTTCACAGGTCAAACTTGCGTCATTTCACAACACACGGTAATTTGCAACACGGCCAACTTGGTACAGTGGCACTCACGTATGACAGTGAAACAGAAGAAGAGAAGAGAAGAAACAGAAAGCGGTGGAGAAATAGAAAGGTTTGGATGAAACCTAGTTTGTCCGCCAGCTCCTCCATTTTCTTTTGTTCGTTTTTTGTATCTTTGTAGACTACAGATGAAACGTTCCACATAGCCGGACAATTGTGAACCTCTTCGATAAATTTAAAAGTGGCCTCATGTTCATCTTGAATTGCATCCGCCATTTTGGGAAGTGTCACGCGAATGAATCCCTTGAATAGAGCACATGTTTTGATTGGTTGACAGTTAACAACACTTGTTTGTCAAGCATTGACACGTCAGAAATGAGTTTACCAAACATGGAAAAGGTTGGTGAAAAAGTTAGCAAGAATAGAGGCAAGTTTTATTTGTCGCCAACAGTTTGCCGACATGTTTGCCGACTGTATTTGTGCCGTTCACACACACCAACTTGAGTTTGCCAACATGAGTTTGCCAACATGAGTTTGCCAACTTTAGTTTGCCGAGTGAAGGCTGCTTAAGACTGAACTGTACCACTCACTTTCTAATTTTTACCTTTTTATCAGGGGTATCTTCCTTCATGTCATCCAAGATATTAATAAAGGAGGCAGAACTAATCAGTAATAATTTTGAAAGACACAGGCTTGCAAGCAAAAATGAATGTAGAATATCTCTACAAATCACCTTGATAATGGTGTCATGATAACCCAAAAATGTTAGTTTTTATGGTTCATTTTCGTTTGCCTATAAGCAGGTCTAAAAGTCGTTAGGTGTTATTTTGTCAAGGTGTGAAACGCTTTATGAGGCTTCTTGATGGCGTAAGGTTTTGCCTATTCCATCCTATCTTTTGTATTCAAGTCAATACACCTATTATAATAATCATGCATTGTCTCAATTTAAGCAAATTATATCAAATGCTGCATTTTCCAGTTGAAATATATGTTGTATTTTGTTTGAATAAATTTGTTTCTCAATACTCATAAAAAGTTTGACAGGTTTTGTTTTTTTTTTTAATTAAATTGCATTTCAGATTTTCAAATTAGTAAGAAATATAAGTCAGACAGAGGAACATACAAGTCAAATGGAGGTTTAGAATTTCAAAGCAAGCATGGATTTGGACCAGAACATGCATGCACACTTCATGAAGTTTTCCCATCTCTGATATAATATAATAATAAAAATCATCAATATAATAATAGAAAACTGTTTTGTTGAGATCAGGTTGATTGAAATTTATGTACCTACAACTCTTGTATTTAAGCAGGTTGTAAACATTCTGTTGAATGTCTTATTTTAAATCCGTTTGTTGATTTTTTCACTATTTTATCCATTACTGATCAAGTCCTTTTAAAAAAAGGCGCAGGTGTTTGATAAATATTGATTCACTGAATAAATAGAAAGAAAATAAAATTAATTTGGAATTGCCTTGCATGTGTAAGAGTTTCGAGAATTATTAGCCATTGAATAATTCATATTTAGGAAAGATTTTGTTGATACCACATGTTTGGTTTCTCGTGTCAATGATTGGTTTTGTGATTTTTAGCTTAAAAGCAAGGATTAAAATATTTGGATTCCAGCCTCATTCAACCTCTGTGCATAATTTCCCGAATGTCTTCTAATCATTATCAAGAGTGACAATGACAACTTTGGTTGCAACAGGAAATAGGTATTTTATGGACATGGTAATTAATGCATCTCGCAAGAGTGAATGTTTGTATATACATTGATGTATATATTGTGCTGGGATGAAACTTGGGTGCATGTAATTTTTTATGACCGTTGTTATGTCAGCAAAGAAGGATAAGTCAGGCAAGCACAGACAAGTTCCACTGCAAGTTTTAGTTACAGGTAATATGGCAATTGTCACATTTTCAGTTCCCAAACAAGCTTACATGTGTATTTAGCAGGCAATTTGCCCAATACTTGAAAGAGCTCAGCTGTTAGACACTCCTCTGGGTTTATGTCTGGTATATATATATCTACACCTGCAAGCTAATGATTGAGTTAGTTCTGTGACAATAATTTATTGTAAGTTCTGTTTTACATTTTTGCATCATGAAATTTGGGACTAGATTAAATGTTCTCAAGAACATTCATTTGTTATTTGATCATTTTCTATGATTTCTTCTTTGTTCAAAATGTGTTGCAGTGAAGTACGTGTTATCAAGCTACTGCCACAGTGATGGCAACATATGGCTGTTTCAATTTATGTATTGAATCAACTTTGTTTGAATCGAGAGCAAATCACATTTAATAGGTGTGTTTATTTGATTTCGTAGTAGTTTGCTGTGGACATTTTTTTGTGTACATTTCTCTAGAAGTCAATCAATTGCAAGTTAGTTTAAGCCATAAATGCTCTTGGGTGTCTCATCTTCAATAAGACAGGGAAACTTTAACATGTTTCTTAATGCCTTCAAAGGTAGACTTTGAATATATGGTGTTAATAACAGCATTTAACAAACTGTGGTGTAAATTATCATTTTTAACAGCTGGAAGTGAAAGCTTTTTTTCTGAGCAGGCTTTTTTCAGAAGCCTTTGTGGTGTACCTCCTTGCTTGTGTGTTTCTCACTGATCAAGACTTGCAGCTTAAACTGCTGGTTGTTGTGTTGAAATGATATCCCTGGGAGTGTTTTGTTTGTCATCTGTGGCAAATTTTTATTCGTTTGTGATAAACCCAGTGATCAAGCAACAATAAATAATTAACTGAAATCAAATCTTTGATATTTATTCATCAGATAGTTGCTTCTCGTATTTTTAATGCATCGTTGTTTTGGTATCAGGTTAAAAAGTGACTCTATTTGTAGATCTGGCTAAAAATGAACAAATTTTTGTAATGTTAATTTTAAAGACCTTGTACTTGTGATTAGTACATACTCTTGAAGTCACTATGTAAGCTAATCTGTTATTGTTGGTGTGTGATTCTGATCTAGAAATTCTGGATTTCCTTTATTAAAAGTTATAGCTACCTTTAAAATAAACAAGATATGCATCAAACTAAAACTACGTGCATGCTTAAAACCTTTTGTTAGTCAATTCTCAACACAGCAGGGTAGCTGTGATAGGTTTTTGATCTCATAAATAAATTGATCTGTTCTTCTCAGCTTAGTACATTTTTAAGAAAATTAAATGAAAAAGTACTGTCAGTAATATTTATAGAAGTGTTACTGTGTACCCGAAAATTAAAATGAGTGCAAATGCAATGCTTAACACTGCACATGAATAACAGTCATGACTGTGCATTACAAAAAACATTGTCAAAGCTAGGTTTCAGCAAAACATATGTCCAGGATCGTAAATGTCTATTTAGCACAAAGCTCTCTTAAGGGTGATTTACTTGTCATTTGACCAATCTTAAGGTAATTCCGCTGAAATAGAACTGCACTGAGATTTTTGTGAAACTTTGCCTATTGATTGTTTATATTATAGGAAATTAAATTTTGAATTAAAAATGAGGGGTCCCCATCTTCATTTAGGAGCAACAGCACCTTGTTTATACCCATATGAATCCTTATAATATCACCATGACTGTAGTCATGATTGCTTGCAAAATTCATGTTTCCGACGATTGTTTTTTGTTCTACACTGAGAATTGGTCTATATATATTTTACACAGAGAAATTAATTACCCAATTCAAAACAACAGAACAAAATGATAGGTCACCATACTCATTTGCGAGAAAATGACGATTTACCTCTATGTCGAGGCCTAGCCGTAAAGAAAAAGCTGCCATTTTTTAATGCGCGTGTGCTAATCACGCGTGAAATTATGCGCAGTAGGGATGTGCAATGCAATACTGGGAAATGACCTTAATGTGTAGACAGGTTTTTTCACTGGTAATAATATTCTGATGTATATTTGCATTCATTTTGTTCGTTATATGGATGAATTTGCTGCAGTTGTATAATGATATGTTTTATTGTATGTACACATGACGATTGTGCACATGGAGATAAAAAATTAATGCAAGCCAGTACTTTAGAAATGTTAATTTGCCTTAGAGGAGCTAGTCACGTTTTGCACAAGTTTAGCCTACATTTTTCAAGTTTATTGTTTGTGTGACAATCTTCTCAGTCCTTAACCATCCTTTCTCCTTTATGGATTATTTTTATCTCTTTCATTGTTGTTTTTCAATCTCAGTAAACTATTATTTTCAGGTTTCCTTCAATTTAAAGTGGCTGAAATAACTCAAGCTCCTTATACGATCAGTTATGTTGCTTTATCTGCTAACAAGTACAACTATATGTTCGTAACCTTACATTGCTGTGAATTTGACAATGCCATTTTCCTTCAGCTCAAGATGATGCAGAGGGTAATTTTAAATTTGATGGATCCAGCTCAAGGAATTCGACCCCACTTGTCAAGTCAGACAAGAGGGATAGAGATAAAGAGAGATTGGTATGTGATATATATGGCAGCAGCCAGATTATTAAACCTTGATGTATACAGTTGAACCTCGATTATCCGTACCTCAATTATCCGGATTTCTCGATTATCCAGACTTTTTCCCTAGTCCCAGTTTTGTCATGAATATTTATTAGTCACGTGCAAGATCTGTAGCAATATTCTTTTTAAAACTATAGCATTTAAAAGTGCAGTCAAAAGTGTGTTTGTTTTGTTTTTAAAGAGCAAAAGCAGCGCTTGATCACATGCGTTGTAACTAAAGAAGAACACTCGATTGAGCTCTGATTGGCTCAGAGTTGAGTGGTTCAAGATGTACAGTAAACCATATTGTTTTCCAAACGATTTGTAACGATTAAATGTTGCTTGATTTAAACAGTTTGTCATTAATATTCATATTTTCGGTTATCCGGACCCTCGATTATCCAGACTATTTCATCTAGTCCCAACCTAATTGAGATTCAACTGTACCAAAAATAAGGCAATTAACATATTTATTCTCCTTACACTGTTAGTTACAATCCTTATTGGAAATGACCACCAGGACAAAAAATCACTCGTTTGAGGGTTTCATGTTACGTTTTTGCAAATTTATTCACTAAATATTACTTTTCAAGTACAGTATTCTGTTACCGGTCATGTTAGTTAGTTGCGTATAAACAGGGGTTATTTTAGGTGTTGTAGGAAAAAGAGGGGCATCTGTCAGGAGGCCTTATTTGTATGTCTATGGTGCTTATAAGTGGGGCCATTGTATCTGGTATTTTATGGTATATGGTAATAATATAAATTTAGCCAAGCCTAAAAGCGGAACTCTCAGTTGTTCAAAGCTCAATTAAGCTAACCCAAGATAAGCGATAATTTTGATTTAAGTTTTGTAAATTTGCATTGAAGTTTTCTGTATATTGTGTGGCCTTCTGGTATGAGTTTGAGTAATCTCAAACTGCACGAAACAAAAGCAGTGAAAAACATTTGTAAACAAGAAAAATTTATACTTTGGTTGACTTTTGATCCTGGATTAGCTTTAACTGGCTTCCAAACAACTATTTACAACAAGTTAACCCGAAATGAACCCATGATCCAACCAAAAACCAGCCTTTGGTCAGCAGTCAACTTAAAAAAAAACATGTGAACCTTATGAGCTCTAAACTTGAGCCTGTGATATAGTCACGTGATATTGGTCAACAGGTACCTTGTTTTGACAGGTGTCAATTGACTATAACTGGAGTGTGGCCACCATCTTGCGCAACTCCGCTGTCGTTGTTGTCATGCGTACATGTCCACGGGCAATACCGCCTGATCACCTTGAGAAAATCAATTCATGGGTTTCCTTTACTTTCCTTTATGGGTATGGTGTTCTGCCGGAGCTCCGCTAAAAATGTGTGTTGAGTATTGATGTCTAGAGTTTGCAGTTGAGGATCTTCAATTTATTGTTATGATATTGGCATGTCGATCATATTCTCCCTACTAACACAATACAAAATGCAGTGAAATCCCTGGGGAGAATTTTCATGCTGGGACATAAAAGTTAAACTGTTTAGTACGTAATTGTCTAAGAGATCCATTTTTGAAACAGCAGCATCTGGAGAAGAAACTCTCACAGACTGAAAGATCTCCTAACTTTCCAAGGAAGACAACCAAGGAGTCTTTCAAGGTATGCTAGGCAATTAACCCTTATATATTGAATGTTTATCTCGAAAGTTTGGCCTGCTGTTATGGAACTTGATGTTGTTGATCTTGCAAATGAAATTTCTTCTTCAGTTATGGTAGTTGTAAGGAATATTTTGTTAAGGTACAAGCAGAACCTTGTGCAATAAAGCAAAAAATGATATAATATAATAGTTTACCATTACAGTGTACTGAACTAATTAAGAAGCTTCTTAGCAGATTTAGTTTCTCAGAGTTAATTTAAATATTCACAATGCATTATTTTTATTCTTTCTTAATTAAATTACTTGTGCAGGCCATGAAAGAGAGTTACAGACAAGAACAGAAGCGAAGAATAAAGGAGTTATCAAGTGCATTGAAGGACCCTTCAGTTATTATTCTTTCATCTTGGCTCAAGGTAGAAGACAATGTTGCTTTTAAGTGCTCACACAAGTGACCAGCTCGAGTTACTACCACCACTGTGAAATCCTGCTAGAATATCAATTCAGTTGTACATGTAATTTAAAGCTCCTGTGACCACTCCTGTACATAAGCTCACTGTTGTAAACAACCAAAAATGGTCTCGCAAAATTTTTGTTGAATTTCACGGGTCTTGCAGTCTCATTTTTTTTAGCTGTTATGTGCATCCCGTGGTCTTGATTTTTTGGCAAAACTGTCTGGCAGTCTCGATTTTTAGCAATGGTAAGAAAGTCTTAAAGTACCAGTTTGTTTGTTTGTTTGTTTGTTTTTTTATTTAAAAGACGTCTGAATGTCTTAGAATCTGAAGGTCTCAAGCTCCCATTTTAAACATTTTAAAGTCTCAGTCTCTCAATTAAAGAAGTCAAAACGTCTTGGGCTTGCAAAAAAAAAAAAAAAAACTTCGTGCAAAGTCTCGCATTTACCATTCACCACCCCACTATTTACCACCACTATTTTGAATCCCCAAGTTGTTCTTTCACTAGAGTTTCAACTGCATATTATATATTTTCGGTATTTGTAGAGGTGGCTAGTATATTGTGGTTCTAGGAACTTGTGGCAATGTGTTTGTTTAATTTTAATTTCAGGTGCGTGGTACACTGAAAGGTTGGGCTAAGTTCTGGTGTGTTGTGAAGCCGGGAATGCTGCTTATTTACAAAAGTGCAAAGGTATTATCAAAATCCATCTGTCTACTATCAAATCAGTAATTCTATGAAACAAAACAAAAATGTTTATGACTTCATCTCTGCGTCTGTACTGTGATTGATCACAAGTTAGAACCAATCAAACTGCAAGAGAATAATAGACCATTTTCGTATTCTCAGTATTGGACTGGAACTACCTTGCAACTGAGGCTAATTAACAATTAGACCCGTAGCCCGCAAGGGCTACGGGTCAATAGCCCATGAGGCGAAGCCGAATGGGCTATAGACCCGTGGCCCTTGAGGGCGAAGGGTCTAATTGTTTTAGTATCACCCAACTAGTCGGACAGAAAAGGCAACAATAATGTTAGCAAATGCAAGTTGAAGAAATATTTATTTGGGAATAAAACAAAAGAAAGCGTCAAGCTCGATGGCGCCAATTTCGCTACTCGATGACTATTACTAATAGTCCCCTAGTAGTGTAGCCAATCAAAATGCAGGATTTGCATTAGTCCACTAGTTGGGTGATACTAATACACCTTATTCCGAAATGGCCATCATTTTAGTCTTCTTTTGTTGACTTGCAAATTAGCCCTTGTTGCCTCAATTTAGGGAAAATATTCCTTTGAATTTCAAGTTTAAGAACGAGGCAACAAGGGCTAATTTGCAAGTAAACAAAAGAGTACCAAAAAGGTGGCCATTTTGGAATAAGGTGTATGGGGGGGGGGGGGGGGGGGGGAATCTTTTCAAATGCAAATGGGATTCATCTCTTTTTAATGATATTTCACAGAATGAGCCTCCATTGCAAGCTACTTCCAGTCCAATACCGAGAATACGAAATGGCCTCTTCAACATACCATATAAAAATTAACATACCTATTTACAAGTATTTTTGTTACTAAAAAATCTATTTTCTCATGCAGAAAATACTTATTATCGTGGTCCCTTATTTGTTTGTGGCTGATGTACTGGACTCTTATTTCTCTTTCATGGTAATATTGTATTCCTGCTTGTAATGTTGATGACCCTTTACTCTTTTCTTTGTCCCCAGCCCATTGTAATGTGAATGATCACAAGCAGAATTTGTGATAATTTATATCTGGTACTATTAATCAAATGATACATTACTGGGCTCAGTAGTTCAAAAGCCTGTTAATGCTAACCCAGTCCATAAAAATCAAACAAAGTATAAAATTTTCTGGCATGAAAATGTTTTATGTCTTGTGTAGTTTGAGATTATTTAGACTCAAAGCAAAAGGCCAAACAATATAAACAATATGTTACTGCAATGATACAAAACTGAAATAAAGATTCTTGCTAATCATGGGTTAGCTTAAAATCAGGCTTTGAATAACCCGGCCCAGAAGACTACATTGTACTTCATATATTGACACATCCCTACTTTGATTTGACAGCATGGCCAGTGGGTGGGTACTGTGCTCTTGACTGGTTGTGAAATTCTGCAGAGGCCATCCAAGAAAGAAGGATTTTGCTTTAAGATCTACCATCCCCTGGAGCACTACATTTGGTCAACAAAGGGTCCCAAGGGGGAGTTAGCAGGGTCAATTGCTCAACCCATGCCTAAGGATCATCTAATCTTACGGGCAGATTCAGAATCTGATGGTGAGAATCACATCTGATTAGAAATTAAGTTTGATTTGCAATGGCAATATTGGCAAGATAAGAAGTCTTCCTGGTCTTGTCACTGTCATATCTCATTACTTGATGATTGATAGTCTATTCATGCTTAAGTGCGCATCATCAGGTTATGATGCACATGGGAAGTTTGAAGAGCCTGAAAAAAACATAAGAGTAGCTTAAGGCATGGACTGGCTTCTTGAGTGCTCTTTAAACTTCTCAAGTGCATCAATATATGCACAGCTAAATTAAAAGCACAAATCAGTTGTCTTAAAAACCAGCCAATGCCAATAAATGTACTGTTGAATCCTGCTTTTTCAAACTCTCAAGGGAAACAAAAAATTGTTCCAATCCAAGGGAAATGGTTTGACTTCTAAGTAACTGAGAATTTGAATTAGCAGGGTCTAACTGTACAATGACATCACACACTCAAAATGAAAAATTTCTCTGGCAAAGCAAAATTAACTTTGCTCTTGCCATGAGCACACGTATGATGCATGTATCTAGGTATACTGAGACAGTGGGGCTTTGTTAGCTATGACATAAGTTATGTTGAACATTTCAAAATACAAGCAAGCTCTGAAGAAAGAATCTGTGACAAAACTCTACCCACTTAAGTCATGTTACAGGCTTGCTATATGAGACACTAGATCTTAGTGCAATACTTGTGATTCAGGTCACTGTTGGCTGGATGCATTAGAGGTTGCTCAAAACCAGGGATACACCATTCAAAAGGACAACAAGGGAATGTATGTGTCTTAAATTAATAGTTAAGCAGGGCTCGAAATTAACTTTTTCGTTCGGGAGCCAGCTGGCGACTAACGGAAAAATTTTGGTCGCCAGATCGTAAATTTTGGTTGCCAACTTATTTTATAAATAACTTACACAAGAACACGATTTTATATGTTACTTTGCATGCAAGAAAAGTCACAATTGAAGAACGAAAGCAATTAGAAACAACATGAGTAACACTTAGTTATAAAGCTACCGTTGTTCTCAGTTGATATGTCTCTGGTCCGAAGGTGATGGTTGTCTCCATAGTCATTTTATTTTTAAATGAAGCGAAGCATAAAATGTTTTAAGTCTGTGGTTTTCATTGTGAGACAAACACGGGTCCTTGCGTATTTTCCCTTTGCTACTTCTTCGAAATGCCGTTCTTTATTTTTGACTTGCTTTCCTCAAAGGATTCAAAGTTTGGATTAACCTTTTGGCTGAATCTTTATTCCCCACACGTAAAACTCACGTAATTCCTTCAACTGATTGGTATCTGCCGCCATTTTCGCGGCAAATGAAAAGCACATGGTGTTGAAGTGCGCCTGCGATCCCAGTTTCGGAAGAAGCCGCTGAAACAATATGGTGCACTGTGAACGCAGTATCGACGTGTTGAAATACATTCAATTTTTCCGATTATGTTGTAATATTCAGACATTATTTTACTGGGAAAGGAAAGGTGAGTTGTATACTAGCTACCATATCCGATTGATTTCCTAATATAAAGGTTTAAAAACAAAAGTTGTGTCATGGTTTTCTTTAGTTATCGGACAAAATGCGAGTCGCCAGCTGGCGACCAGTTCTGAAAATTTAGTCGCCAGCGCTCAATTTTTGGTCGCATTGGCGACCAGTGAGTCGCAATTTCGAGCCCTGTTAAGTTGTATTTTAGACTGTTGAAATATTAATGAAGAGTTAGTGTTGACATGCTCACGATATTAATCTAATGTATTGATCGATGTGGTGTTTTCAGAATGAGCTGCCTGATGTATCAAAACGCCAACAAAATTGAGGGCAGAAAGTGATTCAGTATTAACTATAAAGTATGCTTAATTGCAGGTTGAGTGAGCTCTATGGAAAAGATGACAAGGAAGACAGAGACGATGAAAGTGGGATTCCAGGCATTCAAGGTAAAACATTTTTGTTCCTGATTTTTGTTTCGTATGCCTACTTGTATTAGACAACCAATGAACTTGTATGTCCTGGTAGGATTATTTGTCACTTAGTATTAACAAGCTACTAGCTGTTTTGGTTTACCATTTAAAATATTATGTTTCTTCTTTTCACAGATCAGGATGATGATAGCAATGACGCCATGGTCAGTGTTTATTTATTGTCTTGTGACATAAAATAGTATCACATCCCACTCGAAATCGTAGTGTAGTTCATACTGCTTTTAAAACTTTGATGGAATTTTCATGAGTTCTTATTAAAAACATAAATTTTACAGTTTGGTTAACAATATTGACTGTGTTGTACTGTCTCTTACTTTGAACATTGCAACATTTGATATCTAATTAGATCATGTTTTTTCATGTGTTGCTTACAATCAGATGTAAACCAATGGTTCATTTATATATTCTTCCAGTGTACAAACTGTTTAGGTAAAAGGTGAACGATTGGAGCTCACTGATTGGGTTTGAAAGATTAAATATCTCAGTTATTGCAAAGCACGTGATTTACTCAGGGTCTTGAAGATCATTAATTGTTGGGGTACCACTGACAAAATTTGATTTAATTGTTTTGCTCAACCTTGTCCAATGATTGCTTGTTATTCACAGGATAAATCAGACTCTGAGAATGAATTGGATGACACTATAGGACCACTGGGTAGAGGTAGGTTAATTCAGTCCTTCCACATTAATTGCATTCAACATTTTGCATGCTACAGACTTCAGGCCTACTTTAGGGACTGGAACTAGAACCATGTGCCAAATAAGATATTATCAATTTAATCTCAACTCCACTTGGTAAAGTGCAGTAAGCCTGTCCAACAATATTTTTAGTGCAGGAAACCAGTTTAACTGGCCATTTGTAGTTCCCTTAGGTCACGTTACTGCATGCAACACAGAACATTAAAACGTCTGGACTTTGGAAAAGCAAAACCTTCCCTATCAGACCTGTTACTATTAGCTTAGACCTTAGTATGATTTTTATAATTTTATTCTGCTCTCCGCAAGTTACAACCTTTTTGGAAGCCTTTAATCTTATCTCTTCCCAAACCACAAACTTAACTACTAGTGGACTTCAATCATTCAGTTATTTATCAGCAAAACTATGAAATTCTCTCTAAGACAATTTGCAAACCTGTTCCCAGTTACAGGAATTTAATCCGTAACTTAGATAATATTTAATGCTTGACAAAGAATTATGTGCTAGGTATAATTACATTCACCCTAGGGTTTATAGTTACTGTCTTATACTGTATTTTTTGCTTGGAGACATTAGCTTGATAAATAGCTACTCTTAAATTTTAATTGAAGTAAAGTTTAGGTATCTATGATGACAATGAGGGTACTAAAATGTACCAAGACAAAAAAAAAAAAAATGCAGCTTTGAGAAATAAAATTATAACATGGTAAAGATCAGATCAAACAGTAATGTAGAAATGAATTAACCCACATAGTGTTCTCTTTCACACAGAAGGTGATGATGAGGTGGAAGAAGGACCTATCGTAGAAACAGTTTACATCAGCGAGAAGGGAGAGGAGTATTTAGGACAGGTTAATACTTCTATTTGTTTCCTTCTATGTTTAAACTGCTAGATACATTCTAGAGACATACTTAAAAACTTTTTGCACATTTTGGTAAAAACAAAATAAAGTAGTTATAGGCAAGTTAAGGTCACGTTTTCTCCAGTTTCATGTGTGTTTCTTTAACATAAAATCAGGCTTTCATTCACAAATTGAAAAGTGAGGAGTCCACTAAATATGCTTTTCAATAAAACTTTAAAAGCTCCCTGAGTAAATTTTTGATTAAAAATAGGAGACCACAGGACACTCCCACAGGCTCAGAGTCTCGCATTTGACTAAAATTGCTAAATAAAATGCAACACAGTGCTATAAGGAAGAGACCCAAAGCTGAGTAAGGAGGATTTATGTGCTTCAAGAATGCTCAAAGGTTGAATGAATTTCCAACATCACAAGAAATGTTTGGAGATCGGACAGGAGAATTTTTCTTGTCCCATGATTTCACAGATTGAACTTGAGCAGACCTGTTATTTTTTTGGAATAGGAAGGTGAGGCATTGGAAGAGATTGAAGATGAAAACAAGAGTATTCTTTGGGCACTTCTCAAACAGGTTAGCATGTGTAAATAGTCTATCCTTAATTTTGGTATAAATTAAGCTTGCCTATTACATATACTTCTTTAAATTGTTCTGATACAGTAGTAGTATTGCTTTCCAAACCATTGCAATAATTGCAGTTATGGCTAGTTTTGAGGGTTACTGTTGTAAACATTGTCTTTGAAGAACTTCACTAAGATACCACAATTTGAAAGTGGCTCCCTATAGTTTTACAATCGCATGTGCACATAGGAGGAAAGCTCAAGCAATCTGCGCGTGCTCAAAGGAAAATGTAAGTGTTTCTCGATTTTTATGACGTCAACATGAGCACAAAAAGCAAAACTGACAGTAAATTTTCTCGCATTTCCTTCGGTGAATGTTTTTAAAATTTGGCTCAGTTGCAACCACATACAATTCCTATAAAATACCCTATTTTTGTTAAAATCTGTCAGAGCTAATCTAATGTATTTTGAAGAATGGCAAGTTACAGAATATTGGATAAACTGTGTGAACAACCTTAACTTTTTACCAATTCAAAATGTCAGGCAATATCATTTCCATGATGTGGCAAAGTATGAAAAAATTTCACCAAAGGAAAGTATAAATATTTAGGAGTTTAGGCTGAAATGAGAAATGTATCTGCCTGCCATTGGATGAGATGTTGCCATGGTAACAGCCTTGATCCAAAAATTGACAATAAAAAAATAAGCCTTATTTTAACAGTACCCATACTTAGTAAATCTCAACAGGGAAAACTTTAAGACAAATTAACTAAGGTTCTTTTTCTAACTCGCGCTCTATAGGGAGGGTGTTCATAAATACTCTTGGGAGCCACCTTAATTCAGTCATGCATCTACAGAACTTCTGAGACAGTCAAGAATATAATTACTTAACATTATTTGACTAAAATGATCAAATGTTTTCACATCATAATTATCTCCCCAAAGATGGCTTACTGGGAAGAGTAGTTACCCAGAACTCTGGTATGTTAATGGTGCAGTGTTCCACCCAAAGGGAGAAAGGCAGTGTAACATTGTAATCAGTGTAGAGTTTATTTGATGATTTGCTGTGTTTTGGCTAACAGGTTAAACCAGGAATGGATCTTTCCAGAGTAACTTTGCCAACCTTCATTCTGGAACCCAGGTCATTTCTTGACAAACTGTCTGATTTCTATTTCCATGCTGATATTCTGTCGAGGTAAATACTATGACCCACTAGTATGTAATACTGTAATATTACACGATGATTTATTGTAAAACCCTAGCTTTAAGTCAAAGGTTTATCCAGTATGTTCTGCTTTGGAAAACCTATGTCCAGTTGAACTCATGCTGCATTTGTTTCGCCACAACGCATTGCACAAGTTTTACAGTGATAGAAGATATGTGATCAAAAGGACGCATGTTTCCTATTAATAGAAAATGGTGTTTAAGCTTCATAGCCTTTTGCATGGTTTGAGTTCTTGTGACATTAACCAACATTCTTTATAATCTTTATCATCAGGGACAATTTAGGGTTCAAAATGTAACTTTCTGTAGTTAATTTCTTGATTGTTTTGTTACGTTGTCATTATAGAGCTGCCAGAGAAGAGAATGCGTACAGCAGGATGAAAGAAGTAGTGAGATGGTATGTGTCAGGATTCTACAAGAAACCAAAGGTTAGTAAAGAAAATCTGAAGAATATTTCACTATGATAATGAAGAAAAAAGTCACAAATTTCATCTTTTTAAGCATGGTGAAAATCAGGACAAATCAGTGGCGCTGTCTACTTGCAAACAGAAAAAATATTATATTGTCGCACACGCTTTTTACTCGTTTCCGATCTTCCCATAGAAATTTATTCCACCCACTTTAAATTGAAACACGGTAACTGAAAATAACAAAATTACAAACATGGGAATGAACATAAAATAACTAGCAACGACTGAACATGAAGAATGCGGAAAAGCGGCAAAGTGAAATAAACGAAGGAACTTACAAGACGAATGTGATGAACCAAAGACGAACCGAAAAGCTGTAACAAATCCAAAGACGCTCACAGAACCCAAAGACGCTACTAACTAAAATATATTACATGCGAACTGAACTTGTAAAGTATGCAAATGGGTATAACATATCAGGGCTCGAAATTAACTTTTTCGTTCAGGAGCCAGCTGGCAACAAACGGAAAAATTTTGGTCGCCAACTTATGTTATAAATAACTTACACAAGAACACGATTTTTTACGTTACTTTGCATGCAAGAAAAGTCACAATTGAAGAACGAAAACAATTAGAAACAACGTGAGTAACACTTAGTTATAAAGCTACCGTTGTTCTCAGTTGATATGTCTCTGGTCCAAAGGTGATGGTTGTCTCCATAGTCATTTTATTTTTAAATGAAGCGAAGCATAAAACGTTTTAAGTCCGTGGTTTTCATTGTGAGACAAACACGGGTCCTTGCATATTTTCCCTTTGCTACTTCTTCGAAATGCCGTTCTTTATTTTTGACTTGCTTTCCTCGAAGGATTCAAAGTTTGGATTAACCTTTTGGCTGAATCTTTATTCCCCGCACGTAAAAACTCACGTAATTCCTTCAACTGATTGGTATCTGCCGCCATTTTCGCGGCAAATGAAAAGCACATGGTGTTGAAGTGCGCCTGCGATCCCAGTTTCGGAAGAAGCCGCTGAAACAATATGGTGCGCCGTGAACGCAGTATCGACATGTTGAAATACATTCAATTTTTCCGATTATCTTGTAATATTCAGACATTATTTTACTGGGAACGGAAAGGTGAGTTTTATACTAGCTACCATATCTGATTGATTTCCTAATATAAAGGTTTAAAAACAAAAGTTGTGTCGTGGTTTTCTTTAGTTATCGGACAAAACGCGAGTCGCCAGCTGGTGACCAGTTCTGAAAATTTAGTCGCCAGTGTTCAATTTTTGGTTGCATTGGCGACCAGTGAGTCACAATTTCGAGCCCTGCATATACAAAAGGCCACAAAACAAAGGAAACTAATTACACAAAACTTAACACCAAACACAAAGCTAAAAGCACAAACAAATCTCACAAATTCTGGCACCTACATATTATGAGCATTGTTCTGCTAAAGAAAGAGTTGAAACCATGATTACAGTATATATCTGGCTCTGCACACCACTGAAAGCGATTGTCTGTAGGAAAAAAGATGGCAGCTGACCATTTTTCCACAATATCTTCCAAACTTAACACATCCCATTAGGGACAGGGAAAGCCATATTTTGGCAATATGGACCCTATACTAACAGCATTGTGTATGCTAGTTTGAGGTTTTTAGAATGTTTCAGTATTTTTGAATGTTGGTAAGGTTTTCATGTATTAGGAATTGTGGGCTAATGTTCCAATGCTAACTTTTTCCCATGGAGGATTCCACTGAGCTACAAGAGCATTAAGGGAGCTGGCAATAAGTGGGAAGTTTGTTGTATTTGATTTTAGTTGCATGGCATAGCTCCCAGGAGTCTCCTGTTTCTGTTGTGTCTTGTATAGTGTATTTTGTTGTGGGCAAAAAGGCCTTTTTGTTCGTCATTGTTGCCTGGCACTTTTGAACTTGTTAAACAATTGACTGATGCTACCATTTGCTTGGTCACTACCAGGGCTTAAAGAAACCTTACAATCCTATTCTGGGTGAGACATTTCGCTGCTTTTGGCTTCACCCAAATGGTACCAAGACACACTTTGTAGCCGAACAGGTTTCACATCATCCTCCAGTGTCAGCATTTTATGTGTCCAACAGAAAGGAGGGGTACGTGGTCAACTGCTCATGCCTGGCCAAGTCAAAATTTTATGGTGAGCTCTAGTTTTTCAGCTGTTTTAAAAGATGCCTTGTTGTCAACTTGTTTGTGCTCAAAGCAAATTATTGATAAATGAAGGTGTGGACTGTCAACTTTGATTTGTATTTAAATGGCATAACAGCATTTCTTAGAGCTTTTTGAAAACAATTTGTGAATGTACAATCCCTTGTAATCTTTATTCTATTTCGCTCGTTATGCCTGAATATGGACTTTTATCTACACTGTGTATTAGTTAATTTTTGTATAGAGAGAGCCTTCTGGTAAACCAGGAAAGAGTTCCTCTCTTCAAGCAGACTTTTTGTGCTATGTGGAAGACTTCTGATCATCTAAAAATCAGGGTTTTTTTTTTTTTTTTTTTTTTTTTTTTTGTCAACCCCTTTCTGCAGTCACTCAATATTTTACATCAATGTTTTGGAACAATGTTTTTTTTCTTCCCCCAGGAAATTCATCTTCTGCCATTTTGGATGGAACTGCAACAATGACTCTTCTGCGGTTTGGAGAAGAATATGTGATGTCCATGCCTTATGCTCACTGTAAAGGTTTGTTCTAATATATCAGGGAGCATAACCAAACTCTGATCCAATCAGATGTTGACCTGAACTAGTACGTCACTTAGCAAATGTAATGTATAGTGCAATAGCTTTACATGTGTGCTATACCTTTTAGTTCATTTCTTAGCCACCTTCTTCAGAACATTATTACTTCTTCAATATTTTTCTCAACTGTTCAGTGTTTAGTGAGTTGCTGTTGTATAATATGCTGTTACAGTAATGGGAGCTTACAATATTTTTTGTTTTCTGCTCTCCAGGTATTTTGATCGGCACTCTAACAATGGAATTGGGAGGTGTCGTCACCATAAACTGCGAGAAGACTGGGTACAAGGCTGAAATTGAATTTAAACTCAAGGTATAAGCAGAAATTTTCTTGATGTGATTAAATGGCCTAATTTTATTAGCATAACCCCAGGTGTGCTTTACACTTGATAAACACACAAGCAGTAATTGACATGGTGTGTATCGGTATACTGCTCAGATTCTCTATCAAGGTTTTCAAAATGCTGTTTAATTGTTTCTTTTTTGTAGCCCTTCTGGAAGAAGAGTGGAGAATCCAATTACATTAATGGCAAGATAAAAATGGGCAAGGAGACACTGTGTAGGATAGAAGGAAAATGGGTTAGTCTGTCCATCAGTCTAGATTTCTGTTTGGTGTTTTTCTAAATTCTTTAGTTCTTTACTAGCTGTCATATTAGCACTGGTAACTGCACAGACTTTCTGTAGTATGGCAGCTGGTAACTGACACAACAATTGGTGAACCAGCAAGACAATTTTGAAGATCAGAAGAACAGCCTGGCCTGTAATGAATTGCTAATTATTTTTCATCTTTACTTATACAAACATAAAAAAGACATTCACAGTCTGGTTACCAAATGCTCTGTATTTGGGTTTTAGATCCATAGATAGAAACTCAAGTATGAGTGTGTTAAGCATTTCAGTGCTATTTGTTTTTTCATCAGTTATTTCTTTCTTGTTGTTGTTGTTTTTTTAGGATAGCGAGATTGTTATCACAGACTTGAAATCCCCAATTCCTGCAGGGGTGAGTAGAGGATTATTTCTGAAAAAAAATTCTTCATTTTATGTTATTATGAATACACTTGTGTAGTTTTATTTTCTGCACTGGGCAATTTCTAATGTACACTTACTTGTGGGTCTCTTCCTACTGCGAAGATTAAAGTATTAATTCTCCTTAGTGTTTACTCTACAGTTCCTATCATATGTTAGTTTTGAGAATTCAGTGGAACATCAAGACAATATCTCCTAGTTGGTGATTTTCTTTATTGCCATCAGCGTCATCATTTTGAATGGGATACAGTAAAGAAAAAAAAAATCCATATTAATCCCTTGAGACACTTTTTGTGTGATAATTTTTGTAAGATACGGAAATATTTTTTGGTTGTTTTAGGAGACTGAACCTCTGCCTGAACTGTTTTGGGATCCAACCCCTGAAATCAGAAACCAGAGACTTCCAAGACATTTGGTGGACTACAGCACTCAAGGAGAATTTGAATCTGAGAAGTAAGTATCATGACCTAGTGGATGAGATGAAAGATATCTGATACACTTTTGCCCCTTTGGTAACTGAATGGTAGCCTTGTAAAATCATATTCATTTGATGGTCTACAATCATGGACAAAAGCAGTTGAGATACTCCTCAAAAAAGACCTGTTTCATTGAATGGGTGTGTTTTTCAATCTCCAATTTGACATTTCGACTCCTCTCCCCTTTTCAGTGTTGTAACCACGTGACAGTGTCCACAGAGCGTATTTCAACATTGAAAAGGGGGAGAGGGGGGTTTGGCTATCAACAAAAAAGATATTTTTTGAAATTATGGAAGGACGCCAATAGAAAGCGTTTGTTTTGCTCAAATGTGTCAACACTTTTGTTCATGATTGTAGCTCTCTGCTGTCCTCCTCCCCCCAATTTGTCTCCTTACACAAGGGATATTACAATAACAAGCCCCTGCTCCCCCTTCAAATATTTATTTGTCAATTAACTTACCTAACACTTTTATCACAGAACATTTTATCTCATTTGTATATATTGTGCATGTCACTTAACAAAAAGACATCAGGCTTAGGGAATTTTGTAGGTAAAGTGCAGATTTAAACATTTAATTAGAAAGGCTTTCTCATTGTATATATTGCCAATGTTTAGTTTTTCCATGAGCTGGGTATGTTTTTGAGCTTCACTAAATTACCGCACAAAATTGATGACAGTCCGATTCTGCATTGTGTGTCACTGTGTGGTACTTCTTACATCAAACATCACTATTTACCTTACAGGCTATGGACACATGTCAGTGATGCTATCAGAATGAATGATCAGGTAGGAGAGCTTTGCTTGTTTACAGGCAGTCATCCTAGAGTCACTCTGTTCAGTAGTAAAGCTCAAGAATCTGAATCTTGATCTGAATGAATCTTGAATTATCTGCTGGACAAAGATGGAAAAAGGCTGTTATGACAACTTTTGGGCTTTTTGGATTGCTGACATATTTTTGTGATTTGATAGTAAGAATTTGTAACAGAGCAACGATCTAAGCAGTCTGTTGTCATTATTATCAAATATTATAAGTCAATTTATTCTAGCATTTTCATTGGTTCTTACTTATGAATAAATGGAGGACAGAAGCATAGATGACGTCATTAAGAATTTTTGGTTTCTTTAATATATAGAACAAGTAGAGTCTATACCTGACACACAAAATGATCGAAATTAGCGTAGAGTTTTTCGGCTCCTGTGCGACCTCTACGGCTTCTTGTACACTTGAGTAGAACAGTTCCGTATAGAGTAGAGTAGAGCATATGAGTAGATCTCATAGACTATACTTAAGAGTACGATAGATTAGTGTAGCGTAGAGTAGAGTACAGTAGGTTACTTAATTGCAAGGGAAGTCTATCTATCAGTAGATTTAGTAGATTACTGTAGAGTAGAGTACTGTAAAGTCATACAGACTGTTCAATCATGAGGCTTTTGTTCCTTCATTGCAAGGGAAATCTACTCCACTCTACTTGACTCTTCCTCTCTACAAAATTCAGTGTACACTACTTTATTGTACTCTAATATGCTATATAAGTCGCCATACTTTGGTTCCTTATTCAATAGAAATTTACTCCACTGTACTCATATGTAAAGGGTTAATGCACTGGGAGATGTTTGTTCCTTTGTTTATAGTGAAATCCATTTCACTGTACTTTACATTCTACGTTGCTATGCTACGATAAACTACTTGAAAAAAAAAACTACTATATTATATTTCGACTCGACTGTATGCTTAGCTACCCTTCATTACGCTCTTATTATTGATTTTACATGTTATTGGAGGCTAAAATTGTATGCTCATTTTGTGCTGGGCATACTACTCAACCTTGCCAGCTCTACTCTACTCTATGCTACACAGTACGGTCGTGGACCTTCAAACAAAAATCTTGGCATGTTTGTTTTCTCCATTGATGTATGCCAGGCTTCATAACCAGTCCCCTCTATTAACTATGCTCTGCTCTACTCTACTCTACTCCACTCCACTCCACTCCGCTCCGCTCCGTGCCGCGCCGCACCACTCGGCGCCACTCTGCGCCACTCTACTCTACACTACTCTACTCCATGCTACTCTACTCTATGCTACTCTATGCTATGCTACTCTACTCTATGCTATGCTACTCTACTCTACTCTAAAATTCGATCATTTTTTGGGACACATTTGGTAGAGTCCATGTTGCTGTGCATCTGTTCAGTAATAGATCACAGATGTCAAAATGAGGCAAGAACATGAGTTACACACTTGCCTTATAGCTTGTGTGCCACTTTGTTGTTCTTACCACACTTTGACGTCATTTGTGGTATATTACTGAACAGACACACAGCAACATGGAATCTATTTGCTAATCCGACAACTAAAGTTCACAGTTCTAACAGATTGCAATATAAAAATCTGGCTCTCATTTCAATTTTTTACCAAAGAATACTCATTTCTCTTTCTCTGTCAAAAATGGTTTAGGAAAAGGCAACAAATGAGAAGTTTATTCTTGAAGAAGCACAGCGGAAGGGTCACAGGGAGAGAAGAGAAGCAGGAGTGGAATGGATTCCTAAACTGTTTGAACGAGATCCAGCTGCACCTAATGCAATCAACCGATGGCTTTACAAGTACAGAGAGTAAGTGATGTATAAACTGTCATTTGCATTATTTTGTTGTCCTCTGTTTGGTAAGTGTTCTCCCAGAAATTTGAAGTCGGCAGAGAATGACTAGTAATAGCCAGCACTGAGCAGTCAGAACCATATAATGTCATTACCAAAAGTCTCATCATTATAACCTCTGTATGTCTAGTAAGTTTGGTTGAAGTAGTGAGAAAGGTATTTTTAGGTGATACACATTCGGAGACGGTGTAGTGTCACATGAGGTATAAACTGAAGCCAAAAGTAGTTGCTGGTTCATGTACAGTTTACACAAGGACACTAGCTAATATCATTGAGATTCTTGAGTTTTCATCCAATTTCTCAGACTCATTAAGTGTAAACAAAGGAAATCATGACCGTGACAGTGTTTAGATATCTGCTCTTAATTAGCATAGATTTTTATGATTTTACATCTCCATTTTCTCCTTAGTTTTAGTTTCGATTGAGAAGATATATCAAACATTCAAGACAGTGTTTGACCACATTTCCAAACACCTCGAAGTTCGTCAAAAATACTGCGCTGCACATCGTTTTTTCAACTCTCTTCTCAGTGTTTGGAAATGTGGTCAAACATGGTCTTCCGTGTCTGATATATTACGTGCATTTTGCTGTTCCAGAAAATATCCATACTCCCCCCACAGAAAGGATTGGAATTTCCTGGGGAGTGGGGAGTTCTGGGAGACAAAAAAATTTTTAAGAAATGTCCTGAAGCTTAACTGGAATTTCCAGAGGAATGGGGAGGTCTTAGAAAAAATCCCTTCCGTGGGGGAGGTATCTATATTTTCTGGAACTACACATTGCTTTCAGCCTGGAGGGGCAATGTAAAGGTATTAGAAGCCAAAAAAAAAAACTTAAAGAATTTTTCCTAGGTTCATTAATTTTTGCATCCTGAAAATTTCAAGAGCAGCCAGTGTGCTCAGGACTACTGGATGGTGATTTTAGCTGGTCATTGGTGAAGAAAACTGCATGGTGTGGCTGGTCATATGCATCCTCGTCCCCCCCCCCCCCCCCCCCCCTCCTTGAACATTCCCTATGTTGCAGGGCAATGTTGCTTACTCCTAACGTATATAGGGAATATGAGCTTTCATTTCAGTGTTTTCTTTTGCTAAGTCTTCCTTCTGGTTGGTGGGGGTGGGGAGGAGAGCATAGCTCACCTTCATGTTAATCTCAAGATGAGTGAATGCCGTGACAAATGACAGGCAAAGAGCCACAATTAGCTTATCAAACAGTAGATACTGGACTTCCACTCAACAACAACACTATTCATATTTACTTGATATATCTTTCTAGTGTAAGACCATGGGACCCAATGACAGACCTAAAGGAATATGAACATGAAGGTATTGTCAAGACTCAGTACAGACTTAAAGCACCCATGGTGCGAACAACCAGCCTTCTTAGTGTCCAAGCACCGGATGCCAAGAAACCAATATCAAAACGAAAACGGCCCTCGTCAGATCGATCTCGGGGCAGCGGTCAAGTGAAAGGATCACGACGGAATTCAATAGACCGTTCAGGTGCGTCTACACCTGATCCCGAAGCCGAACACTCAAGCAGTGTCGAGGACGATGACGATGATTCAAGCATCAAGGAAAGTATTGACCTGGCAAGTCTAGAGAAGGTATTTCAACCACTGAAGGATTTGCAGAAGGAATGCGTGCAGCAAATGAGAGCCATCAGAAGTGATCTACGTCGCCATTACTCCTCTCATCAGGATGACCTTACTACACTGCAATTCAAAGACTGGCTCCTGCTACTCCTGTTTGTTATCACTCAGGGTTTCTTCCATTGGTACTACAGATGATCGTGGGTGTTTGTGATTCGGGTTCAAGTACTTTAAACGATCTGAAAAAATTTGAAGAATAATTTGAGTAGAGCAAAAAAGAAGTGCCATCATCTTTAAATATTTTATCATCCCAACATGAAGTAAGAGGTTGGCTCTCATTGCAGAATATATTGCCATAAGGAAAGCTCGTTTCTTGAGTATATTTGTAAGGGAAAATGATTCAAAACAAAGTCTGTAAAATACCATCATCTTTAAATATTTTATCATCCCATATTTTAACAAATATGACGAAGTAAGAGGTTGGCTCTCATTGCAAAATATGTTGCCACGAGGAGAGCTTGTGTCTTGAGTATATTTGTGAGGGAAAGTGATTCAAAAAAACAACAAGCATTTTTTCTTGATTAATCATTGAAATACAACAGCGCAAAAATGTTGGAAATCAAGAATTCATTAAGTTTTGCTGCAAAAGTTTTAGTATATCATGCAGGAATTTAAGTGGAGAATTTGTCTAAAATGGGTGTCATTGGTTATAAGACCACTGCTACACATGAGGAAATGAAAATGAATTTCATTAAGGCTTTTTTTTTTTTCATGTCTGGTGATTTTCCAGGTAATGCTTAACCTTTACATTGTTTTTTTGAAAATGCTACTAACCATCAAATGGCTGCTTTGCAGCATATTCAGAGTGATTCTGGATGATATCCTGAAGAAAACAATTGGTTCGCAAAGTATGTTCATAGCACACTCGTAGTTGTTATGGGCACTGAGTTTTGCCAAAAAACAATTGGTGTGCAAACTATGCTTGTGGTATGTACAGATCAGTGATAATGCATATTATCTGTGGAAAAGACTTGACTCCAAAGTATGTTTGTAACAGTTCAGGTTAAGCATGCAAGCAGTTCGCGCTAGCTAAACATGCCTGCTGCATTTAATTTAGCATCGCTGAGGACAGCGAAGGAGAAATGGATAAAAGCTAAATGATGTTTCTCTTTACTCTTTGTTGGGTATTATTGAAATGTATTCAACATTAATTTTAAAGAATGGCCACAAAGTTGAACAAATGTGATTTCACTTTTGTTCATGCTTGGTAATTGTACATGTATTGTTAATAATACGGATATCGAATGTTGTATTTTTATATCATGCAAGATAGTTGAGATTGTTGTTGGAGGTGACACTTAATGATGTTAAGTAATAGAATCTCAGGGCTGGTCAGATGGCACAACTTTTACTTCCAAATGGTGTGTATCTGTGTAACTGGGACCCAGTTTTGTCGTAAGCAAAAGTTGTGTTGTCTTGATTGGCACCTGTAGATATCTAATGTGATTTTTTTAGATTTTGGGAACCAAGATATAATGATAATAGTTGCTAAGGAAAACAAAACCTGTAAATATCCATCAAATGCCACATCTTTGTTTTCATTTAACCCCCAAACAGGGATATTTTTCCTCATGACATTGTCCATAACCCAGTACACAAGTGTACATGTGTTACTGACAGTAATTTGAGTGAAAAAAACAGTAGCACTATTTGCTGTAATACTCTAACACAAAACATGAACTCACACAACGTGTCTCAGTCCATCAGAGTAAGAGTAGCTATTTTGTTTATCCGATCGGGACAAAACCAGTGGAATGTTTTCCCATGTTTTGTGCCAAGCGGATGTCAAATTTTCAGTCATACTTTGTATAAATAAGTACATTAGCAAATTCAAATTGGGGCTTGAAGTGTGAAATTGGCTCTTTTTCAGAGTTGAACTACGTAATATTGCAGCGACATTTTTGTGGCAAGGAGACATGGGTTTTGTTGTCCCATATTGACAGGTAAGCTACTACTCACATCTTGAGAGCAAGGGAGGACTTGCAGATAAAACATTTCTGCTCTGACAATGGCAAAAACATCTCTTGGTTTACTTGAAAGAATAATGAAAATTGGAAACTCTTCCAGTATTGAAGATTGTTTTCAACAATGGTACTCACCATCACAAATTTAAGAAACAAAATTAGAGATATATATTCAAAGTTCATTATAAACGTTTTTAAAAATTTGTCACAGTGCCCTGCAATATCAGAAACCCTGTACAAAAACAGTCATATTACTGATTAAGAAGATATTTTACCCTTCTATTTATAAAAGTGACACAAATTTATTGGAAAAGTTAAAATTATTTATGATCATGATGTGGGTGTTACTTAATGATAAGAAGTTTTAAGAGCAATTATGTCAAGTTTTTGCTTGATTTTTTTGAAACCCAGTCAATTATTGGACAAATTAAAAGGGTAACCATTGTAATTTGCACTGTATTAGAAATAAACATTATTGAAAATGGAAATAGTTAAGTTCATGAAGTTATTGATAGCAATTAAATTTGAGTTTAAGTCGGTACACTAGCTAGTTAGTGAAGTTTATTTGTTTGTCAATGGATCAGTTTTTTACTATAGCATACATTTTTGGAAATTTAAGATGATTTCTGCTGAACATTTGAGTAATAATGACAAAAATAAAGTTACCAAAAAAACCTCATAGCATGGTAATATTTTGAATACAGTTAAGAAGAATTTATCGAGACTTAGGCTCTCAAGCTGACCCCACGAGAAGAAATTGAATTTGAAGTTATCCATATTTTGATAAAAACAGACATTTCACGTCAGTTCAAAACACAATAACACATGCTTTAAGCATTCTTACAAGGTTTGACCCTAACTTTCTCGAGAATGCTTGAGAATTTAACCGTGGGGTCTCTTACAGAACTGGATTAAAGTGAAATATTTCAAATAGTTTTTTTTTCTTTTTTTTTTTGCACTTATTGCTTAAACTTTGAGCAGAATCAATCTTAATTGTTTAAATTTTACCAATTCACAGCAAAAAACCTCTGAACCAGGTAGAGTTAGTTGGGCAATGATTATTTTGAAACAAATTGAATATCTACCCATTTTAAATTGCACTGTAGTTACAATTTTAATGGCATCGTTTACATCTGATTAATAAAATTGATTTTTCTCATCTGTTGTTGTGTCTGTTGGAAATATGCCAACTGCCTTGTCACTCCTTTGTGGTGTGGTACACTTGGAGTTCTGTGGTTGATGGTGGTTTGGTCCTATTCCATCAAGTCATACTCTCTTTGTTTTTGGGAAATTGTGATTTAATATCATTTCAAATTTTCGTTTCCCTTAGAGGTTTGAAAAATAATTGGTGTTTCCATTGAGTACGCATTTCACATTTCACCAAAAAGGGGGAAAGGTTTCACGCAAACTTACATAACTTAAACTAAAAAGATTTTGAAACTTCATGCCCAAAATAGAACCCTATTTGACACGTCCATTCCCCTCCCGGTTTTTTTCACCACGCAGCGAAAACCACGTACCACAAAGGAATAATTACAGTAATGCAAAGAGATCAAAGATTGGCATGTCTCAGATAAGCAATGTTTATGACGTGATAATTTTGCGGTCTAAAACAATGATAGAAGGCATAATCAAAATAACAGTTCAGGACAAATTAAATGTTTCTCATTTCCCTGCAAATTCTTTCAGGAAATCAAATTTCCAGGCTACTAACAAATTCAGGATTCACAGGAAGAAAACCTAATCATTTTACCGGAAAAAATAAGGCCACTCACGGATCCATATTGTGAAGGTATCTGTAAAGAGGTGCTTTAATAGTGAAGACTTTCCATGGCCAAAAAAAATCCTACTCAACAAAACTAACACTCAGTCTTAAATAAAATAATGGCAAGCTCCAAAAACTATTCAACGCACATAAATAATATTAACAGTTTAAGTGCATAATAACCATGCAGAAAACGCAGACAGTTTTTTTTTCATTGAATTTTCGTAACCAAAACAAAAGCTTACTGATTTCTCGAAAACTGAATCACCCATCACTTCTCATTTAAACCACATTCCTGAAGGGTCGTTGAAAGTTACCCACTAAAATCTTTCAAATTACACACAGCTATATCATTTTCCTGTTCAAATGATAAAAAAAATGCAGTAGCTAAAATGAGAAAATTAAGCTTATTTACATGATGACTTGCAATAAATAAGAAAAGAGCTAGGATGGAATGTTTTGATAATTTCAATTACATTTAACTTTTCAATCTGACAGCTGATTTAAGCAGCTTTTCATCATAGATGATTCTCGCTTTACAATCAATCACTGCTAATTGCTAAGTGTCGGTGAAACGAAACCGCTTTCATTGTCAGCTAATATGAATACTACTATTCTCTCCATCACGGAAATTTTCTATCCGATAGCGCGATCCACGTAAAAGAAAGTTGTAGTGAAGTCTGATATTTAAGCTTGAGCTTAACTAAAAATGTTGTACACAAACTTGATCCAAACACGTTATGTTCAAGGTCTTGAAAGGAATTAAGTGCTTCTTGATCTGTTGTAGCTACAAAGCTTCTGGTACCTTGAAACACTCGGGTGTCTTCACCGCAAGTCACGGGCAACCTCTTGAAAATGTTCGTCTCATACTGTGTTAGCTACGTACTCCATAGTGGCAGATCTGTCGTATCTTGGTTTTCGGTACCGCAAAATTGGAATAAGCCCGAAGAAAATATAAAACAAGCCAGCAAAAACCAAAGCATAACCAACCGATGTCCAAGATCTTTGCTTCGACAAGAATGCATAGTGGAAGATCAGTGAAAGAGCCGTGCCGAGTAGCAACATCACTAGGCCGGCGAAAACCACTTGCCAACCACGACGCCGCCAAAACGACGAGAATTCTCGCCCAGTGTTCACGTCTGTTCCATCTATAAAAAGTCGAAATCCTCCAAAGTAGTTCGTCCACGACAGAGAGTTGTAAATAAGCAAGAACGAATGGCCATCTTGTTCCCACTCGTACTGGCCGCCACCGCAGCACAGGGGACTGCACGGATTGTAAGTCAAACCGTGGTGTTCCAATTCATGCCCGTTCACGTAGATACGGTAATCTTCACAAAAACAGCCGATTTCTCGGATTAGCTGAACTGTATACTGTCGATATTCAGGACCAACCTTGAGGTTTTGCGCCCAGGTACAAGTTGTTTTACAGCAGGAAGGCATCTCGTCGGGACTACAGCAAGTATCGTCCTTCGCCTGAAACTTTTTGTAATCAATTTCGGATTAAAAGGTCTTAAGAAACCCTTTGCCTAGTCGCTTTTCCTTTATCTGCGGGTTTTCTTCAAACCAATGGCAAGTTGAAGTGTAATTACGAATAGTTATCCGCAAACCAAGAACGTAATGGTGATCGATGATCAGTATCCCAAATGCAAATAAAAATGTACAGAGCGTGACAACTTCCCTCGCAATGCATTTGTGTTAATCCTTGGTGCGTAACGCAACCAAACCTTATTTCCCTTTTTCATGGAATTATTGTTCATGTGAAAGTCAAAAAAGCCTTTGTAGCCAATACAAGAAACTGTGAGCTGGACAGTTGTCTTTTGCTCAAGGGAATAAAACAATCCTTGAATTTATGTATCATCTAAAATTTCTTCCACAAAACAAAAACATAATTAGAAATGAATTGGGGGCAATTTTACTAGACATTCACCCGCGCTACCTTTAAATTAGAGAACATTAAATTCGTTTTTTGATAATTCTTCCAGACCTGTCGGCTCCGAAGTTTCATTTGAAGTCCCTCCGGAGTTTTATCAGAAATCACTGAAAAAAGTAAGAAAATAAAATAAAAACACACGTAAGAGACTCTCTCCCGTTTTCGAAGAAAATGCTGGTTTTCACTAAGGGTCGCCATAAGGCGCTACAAACAGCACAGCACCTTTTGTGCTTAGTGAAAAACAGCCTTTTCTGCGCCAAGGGGAGAGACAAAAGGCGGTTTCTAAGCAACATCTTACTGAGTCTGTGAATGTTGATTGCGCTAACCAGCCTAAGTACTAGTAATATAATGAACGTTTAATACAATGAATTACACAAAGTCGATGAAGCACTGAACGCTTGAAACGTGTTTCGCGCGTGCTGGTTCCAAGCCACCCGTTTAACAGATTATTGTGGAAATGTAATAGTTATCTTGCATATGAGGAAATAAATAATTCACTGCTTGTGGTTGAATGTGGCAAAGGCGCGATATTCTTAACATATTACTAAAGAGAATTTTCATCCGTGGTTAAAATAAACACGGTTTTATTGTGATTTCTTACTGTGGAGGTCTTTCAAAAGAGGCGTTGCTGAGAACAATAATTAAGGCAGGCATCTTTAAGGGCGCCGTTCGCAGGTTTGAATGATAAGAAAGGAGTACGGTTTCTAAAGAGATGGAAAGAAACAAACAACGCTTATCTTTTGAACGGGCTAAAAGGCCGTAAACGCGCTTTATAGTGGTATTGAAAAAAAGGTTGTTTACTTTACGTCTCTTTTTAACTGCACGCTTTGCTTCACATAGTTCCCTGAATATTCTAAACACTTCACTGCGCCGTATATTTGCATGCGTTTTACGCTGTGTCTAAATTAAATCATAAATTTAAATGACTGTGCAGAAATGGATTGTGATCGCGAAACAAGTGTGAAGTGCGACCCTTTTAATTTTTTTTTTATTTATTTATTTTTCTCAGTTCCGCGGTAGATATTTCCGTGTTGTAGACACGAATTCCACGTAGGCAATGTAAACAAGTTCATATTCTTAACATTTCTCCGTTCGTGACAACATTTCAAGTATTTTAATACATGTATAACCGTGTTTAACGGCGATGTTATGTCGTTTGGATTTTTCGCTAAACTCACAGCACAAGTGCCGTTAGTTTATGATTTGTGCTGTGTCATCAGATCTTGTTTCTTTCTCTTCTCCGTAGCATTTAAATGGTTTGAATAAGTAATATGCGGTTTAAAGTTTCCTTACACCGTGTAAACTGGTCCGTAACGATTAGAATGTATCGCCACATGTGATGTTAAACCCTCCACAATCTTTAACAAGCCAAAGATTAATAAAACCCGGCCTAGGAGTTCCCATAAGACAAAATAAGGCACGGTGTCTTCGAAGTATCTTATTGATTCCAATAAGATTCCAATCAACACTTCGATTAGTCCAAAATAAACCAGCACCCATCCTCGCCGCCTCCACAACTCTGACGGAGTGAGATCCCTCTCGATCTGTAAACCATCGATTAGTAAATGATACTCAGTCATGGACCAAACTCCAGGCACTACCATCAGTAGAAATGAACGGCCGTCGAAAACCCAGGCGTGTTGTTCGCTTCTACTACACACAGCTAAGCCATTCAGGCGCTTAAATGTTGTGTGATGAATTTGCAAACCGTTCGTAAATATGCACAACTCTTCGCCGCACCATCGCTTAAGGCGGACTAATTCTACAGAATAATGTTTCTTTCCTGAGATAAAGTTGAAACTTTTTTCCCATTTTTTGATGGTTTTCCATAAGCACGCTTGCATTTCTCTAAGATTGTCACTACGCAATTACGAACGACCTCCGCAATGCGTGTGGCTGAGGCGGCCAGATTATTGTAATACCTGTCACGTCATTCCCAGATAACAACTCGTGACGACAACCTCTTCCAATCATATTTGTCACATGAGCGGCCCCTATCTACAGTATCGTAGCTTAATTAAGCGATGCTGGCAATGGCTTGTTTTCGCGATTTTTTTTTTCTGTTAATGAACTTCATCGTTATACAACAAAAACTTTGAAACTCTTTTTTTTTCCTCTCCGTCTTTCTTTGACCTTCTTTACCTTGGTCTCCACAGATTCGAAATTATGTTTATGCATGTCTGAATAAGCCAAATTTGATCATACAAGTTCAACACACAACAGAAAGAGAACAATAATACATAGGGAGAAGAATGAATAATAACACGTGAAAGCAACGGTGCTGTTTTGTAAACAAGCTCCGGATTTAATACAATTTGATGGTTATGTAAGTAAATAATATACAGTTACGTCCGCTTATACTCCGGTGGACTCTACACCCGGAAACTGGCAGGGTATGATCTGTCAGTGTGCTTGTCAGTGTTCGAACTATTTTCAGCTCAATTTGTAAAAACAAGAGTCCATTATAATTATAGACTCGGACATGTAAAGACAGTGTTCAGATTGTCAGTTCGTCATCTCGGCACACACTGGTGTCCGAAAAAGCTGAGAATTTGGTCTCCTCGCGTTGCTTTCAGTTGAGAATTTGAAATGGGCTAAGATGTGTAGTGCTCGTGCAAAGCCGTTGTACTGTGGTTTGCGCAGGGCTAGGTCGTCTTTCGCCCTGCGCGTTTGCGTTTCTGCCGTAAGCCGGAATACATTAGGCGCGCAGTTTGGTTGCTCCTATACACTCCACGTACGGTCCACGCGCACCGCCCACGACCGCTCAATGAAGGAACCTGTGGACGTGGAGTACCAGGCCCCACACCTTTTCCCCATGCGTAGGCCCCACCTGCTATAACAAGCCTGACACTCAGATTGGTCTGTGAGATAGGGGTCGGATTAATCAGCATCCTGGTCCTCAAGGTTGGGGATTCCGTATGGGGCTAGTGACCTCGATTCACTACCCCAGAAACCTTACAACTGAAGCTAATGCTCAAATGGATCCCGGCGACAGCAACTCCTGTGAAATCTGCCCCGCTCCGCTGACCATCGATCGACTGGTTTGCAATCTTTATCAGTGCCGACATAGTAACCATGGAAACCAATCAGTCACTCTTTTGTTCGCCAAACTTTTGGTTTCTGGGATCAAACCTTGCTAACCAGTTGAAATGTTTGATTTGACTTTTCGACTTCATGTAGATTTAAACAAGAGAGGATTAATTAAGGCTAAAAATAGTTAATCCCCCATATACAGGCCTTGTTCCTCTTTTAACACCACTCCCAGCTTCAGAAATCCCAGCAGGATCTAGAAAGTCAATCCTGTGGCGAAAATTTTGCTCATGTAGATAGTCCAAGTGGGTTAACAAGAATGATCATTTTCCATCTACACAACGCGCGTGATAAGATTATCCGCGGCAAAACTGAGCGCAATCTCTAAATTAAGCCAGTGATTATCTTAGGCATAAGGCCTATATGGCTTATATGCAGGATTAACTCTCTTATCCCTTTTAAAGCATTTTTTCAAAAGTGTACAGGGGCTTTAGAGTTGGGTCGTTTTCCTCGGTAGCTGGACGAGAGATACACTGTAACCTCCAATTTGCTCCTTTTTGCATGAACTGTAGCCTGTTCATGAATGAAATTCTTGACTCGCTTGCTTCATAAACAAGCAGAACTAGACATAATCAAAATAGTTACTAAGGAAAATTGTCATAAACGATTTGGGCCCAATAGTCTCGAATTGAGTTACTGGTAAGCACGGAGGAATTTTAATAATACTTTTCTCACCCTTGCCGGAACCTGCAGAGCTCATATTTTATTCGAAAGCTGCAGGTGCAGATCAGAACACCTGTACAGCTAGCTTTAAGATTACAAAAGATTGTGCCATTTAAAATAAACCTTGTATCTACCTTTTACCGAGAAACGTTCCATGTATCCCATAGCGAGCATTTCATGATGAGCTAGAGGAAATCAGAGGACAGAGAGGGAGGCTTCAAGTCAGGGCCTTCCACGCGGTCCCCCATTATCATTAAAAGCTTTTCACTCACGACCTCACATCGAGGTTGGACTCCATGCGGACATCTATGGGATCAGATTTCCATTCCTTCTAAAACTAAAAATAACTTTAGAGGAATCGACATATCCCAGCCAACGCTTGCAAATGTCTCCTCTCTCATTTTATCTTGATGATGAGTGAAATCAGACGAAAGGGTTTTTTTCCTCTTTGGCAATCATATGTCAAGGAAATGTGACGAACTGCGATAGAACATCTTTTTCCAAGAAATGCACTGTTTTCGGTTTCAAACTAAATTTTGCAGTTTCTAACAACTCAGCTAGATGACAGCTATATTGTGTGCAATTTTGCAAATAGCCAGGGACATCCATCCAGCGAGGGTTTTCTCTTAAATTGATGTTTTAAAATGCTGTTTTAGGTTATCTAGATCGGAGTGCATGCTTTTCAAGCTCTGTAGGTTAACTTTAGGCTTCACTTGAAAATGACCAAATGGGCTTTACAAACTCTCGCTAAAAAATCAAACTAGAAATAAAAAACTACATAAATAAATAAATAAATAAATAAATAAATAAATAAATAAATAAATAAATAAATAAATAAAAGCTGTCCTACAACAAAACTATCGATAAAAATAAACCTGTTCCTCGTATAGAGAAATTTTCATGAGCAGATATTTTTGGATAGGGTACGTTGTCATCGATCAATAGGCAGTCATTTCTTTAAGAAAATCTCCTAGCTTATAGCAGTAAGCAAGACCTAGCTTATAATATATTATCCCGCGTCGTATTTTGATAAGTATCATGAGTCATTTGAAGTGAAGTAGTTCCATGCCTTGCGTTGGACAGTATATATGAGTTCTTGACCAAGCTTGAAGTGAAGGTAGCAGGACTCTATAGTTTGTTTTAAATGGACCGAGGCGCATTCTCTTGTTCAATGGCTTGGAAACTGATTTCAATTTCGCTTTCCTTGTGTTTTGGTTTCTCTGGAAAACGGAAGTGAAATTTGTATTTTCCTGACATCCGTTGGTCATCAAAGTTGATTACTGTTCCTCCACCTTTTTCGCAAAAATTGAAATTCAGCAATGAAGTTATTTAAAAAACCTTTAGTTTTCACTGCTTTTAATTAATAGGCGTTGTTTTGCAGGGAGGGAAAACAGAAGAGGTTTATTAGTTACTTTACAAAAACGAACAAGTTCAAAGCAGTAATAAACACCCCATACATCAAATAAACACCTCATGATATATATAGACGTGACGAACAATGTTACCTGGTTACTGACCTTCAGCTTCTTATTATCCTATCATTTTCCGTGATATCATGCAAATTCCAATTTGTTTGTATTCATCATGTTTTTGTAGTTAAATTAAGTAAATTCAACTGCTTCTTGATTCGGGGAGGTGAAACGGGGACGAGTCCCATTGTGTGTACACATAGGGTGTATGATACAGGGAAAGTACACAAGCTGGTGCACACATAACGGATGTTGGTTATTTCTTATTGTTGTAACGGGGACAGTTTGCAAGATCCGAGTACACAGGATGCGATATTGAAAATAGGTCCAATCTCCCCTCCAAAAGAGAAGCCTTACGCCCCATCCACATTACGCCGGAGAAATGTGAAAACGCAGCTTTATTTCTACGGTTTGGCCTACCGTCCACACTAATCCGTTACGAAATCCGGCTCTTCAAACCGAAGGAATTTAAAAACGCCGGCATTTCGTTTTCGTGCGGACAGAAAACATTTTGAAAATGGAGCTTTTCGAAAACGATGACGTCACGATAATCATGTGATTTTCCCGGCCTGACCGAGTTTTCCTCGAACACAAATCCGAAACGAGCTTTGACTGTTGCGTTTTGAAATTCCTCTGGCGTAGTGTGGATAGAAAACATTTGATGCGAGTTTCAGAGTGAAACCTCCGTTTTCAAATTTTTCCGGCATAGTGTGGACGGGCCCAGGTAAATGTAACTGGTTCTTGTTGCGCGGACGTGAAGAGGGGACAAGTCCCATCGTGTGTTCGCATAGGCCATATAGGACGCATGTCGCTGCGCACGAAGTGGATGTACAAGGTCATGATTTGAAAGTGAAAGTAATTCTGAAATTTCTGACTATATAAGCTTGCTTTTAAACTCGTTAGTGCCTGACTATTTCATTTTTGGAGGGACAAAAAAAGTGTCTAGTCGAAGTGTGTATTGCGATCGTCATACAGCTGGATGCGGTTTTCCATTTCAAGCATGGCCATCTCTACTGGCGCTCACCTGTTTTCCTACTCGTGCCTTTTCCAGTAGTAATTTATTAAATTTAATTAGAGCCCGTTTGACGCTTATTTAAATTAAAAATGGAGCGGTAATCTTTTTTTATACTTTGTGTGCCATTTAATGAATTTTATAATTTGTCCGCTTCTCGGAAAAACTGACAGAAAAGATCGAAATAGAGCTCTAAGAGTCTTAGGTCTGCACGCGTTGTCACACAGGAAGCAGTTTTTCAATTCTGCCTGGAAAAAATGAGGGGCGCTTGTTCGAGGAGGCGCTAAATTGGGTGGAGGGCGTCTAAATTGGATCATTCTTATTTCATTATGTAATGCCAAGTATCTTGGTTATACCGAATTAACTTTAGGGTTTGGAAGAACTGCTTCTTTCTAACAATATATATTGCTATATGGTCAAATTTAGCTTCTGTAGCAGGTCGGGAGTTTCCCGCCAAATTAGGCGAAAATACGCCGACTGCAAGTTTCGTGTTTGTTCCGGATTCAGTGGGGTTTGACCTCACTCAGGCTTGGCCCTTAGTTATCGGAAGTGTCGGCGAGTACATGTCAATTTTATGCATGCACTCTTTACTGTCTGTCTATGCTTGCTCTGCGTGTCTTTTCGCGTTGGCGCTGTGTCCATGCTCCGACTTGATTGCCCAGAACGGCACTTTTTTAATTATACAAAAGTGGTCAAGGAGCTGATTAAGGATAGCGTCCAGTAAATATTACTTAAAATAAGATACAGCGCTGAATAGTGAAGTTATTCGAATCTGAGATGACAACAAAGGAATTGAAGGGCCCTGAAATATTCATAAATGCGAGATGCTACTGTGGTGACGTCACACGGTGATTTCTTGTCAATGGAAGCTCGGAAGCCATGTTCATTATCCCGCCATTTTGAGAGAGCGCGAACAAGCGGCTGATAGTTGGGAGGCCTTTTGGGCGTTAAAAAGGCGATATTTTTAACTCCAAGATGAGCGAAGGTGGCGCTTCGGGTAGCTCGGAAGATCTTGAAGAAGAATCCGTGTATATGTTATGTGGGTTGTGTAAAAAGCCGCCGGTGGACACGAGTCCGAAGCTTCTCCCTTGCCTTCACTCTTTCTGTTTGAAGTGCTTGGAAGAGCGTTTCGCCGAACAACAGCAAGAGAAGGTCCCTCCGACAACAGCCAGTACTTCGTCGAACTCGATTCCAAGGCTCAAATGCCCGAATTGTGGTCAAGAGTTTTTAGTCCCTCCGAAAGGAGTCCATGGCTTCCTGGATAATCAGTTCGTGTTAGAAAACATAGGAAAATTGCAGAGAAAACAGGAAGATGTGAGGCGGTTTTGTACTTCTTGCGAAGACAACAGTCCGGCTTCGTCGTTCTGTTTGAACTGTAGTGACTGGCTTTGCGATGCCTGTGTTTCTGCTCATCAGAGAGTTCGAGTAACTAAAGACCACAAGATTCAGTCGGAGGCACAGTATTTGGAAAACTCCGAGTCCGCAGACGCGAAACCCATTTTCTGTAGCACTCATCCACAAGAGGCTTTAAAACTGTTCTGTGCAAACTGCGAGAAATTGACTTGTCGGGACTGTCAACTTCTTGAACATAAAGATCATAAATATCAGTTTATTAAGGAAGCGGCAGTTAGTTACAAAGATTACCTACGAGGACAGCTGAATCGGTTGTACGAACAAGCACAACCGTTAACAGAATCAATCCGCGAAGTCGAAAAAGCCGCGAAAGGTTTACAAGAACGGGAAGAAAGCATTACATCTGAAATAAAAAAGTCATCAGAGATGCTTGTTAAGGCTGTTAAACAGAGGGAGAATGTCTTGTTAACAGAGTTGAAAGCTCTTGTACATTTTAAACACAAGCTTTTGTCCAAACAAAATAAAGACCTTAGGCTGATGCAAAAGATTTTACAGCACAATTACGGATTTACCAGACACGTACTAAAGAATGGCAGTGATATGGGATTGTTGTACAGCAAGAGACAGCTTAGCTCAAGAATTCAAAATTTATTAAGCCTCAAGTACAATGTCTTGCCAGTGGCTCACAGTGATTTGAAATTTTCTGTAGAAACAGAAAAGCTGTGTTCTGTCATCTCAAAACTTGGAAGTGTCATGACTCCAGCAGACAGGAATAATGCCACTTCAAGCAGGCCAGATGCATCCTTTCGTGGTTTATCCAATGCCAGTAGCTATGCACCTCTTCCAAGCAGTTCACTCCCCTCAGCAGTGTCCAGCCGTCCTGTCAGTTCAGGAACCCCAATGCGGCCCAACCCTATTGAAGCCCTCTCTGCCGTCAACAAGCGCTTAGGCCCACCAAGCAGTCAGTCTTATTCTACGAACAAATATCCTTCTCTTCAAGCTGCAATTGTACACCCGTCTGGTGCTAATTTAACTATAAACACTAAAGTTGGTGTTGTACCTGCAAACAGTGCATCTCGACCAGCACTAGCATCAGGTGGGCGAAACCTTCAAATGAAGTCAGGCAGTGGCCTTTCCAACAGCAGTTTTACTTTCGGACAGAGAAATCCGACTGTTAGTAATCTGTCAAATATGACATCCTTGTCCCATCCGCGTCCTGTTCGAAATGGCAACACCCTCCCTTTGCGACACTTTCAGGATATTGGGAGCAAAATTGGGAAGTCACCACCACCGAGACCGCCAAGCACAGGAAGCAACCACAGTCATCAAAGCACATCACCGCTTAGTGATTCATCTGGTTCTTTGCCAAAACAGAATGGCTGGGAAGAGCAAACAGCTGCCAATGATTCACCTGGTCAAGTCTTGAAAGGTATTTTAATTTGTAATACAACTGTATGTGTATTTTGGTTAGTGTGTGCCAATCCTTTTCTATGTTCAGAAACTTGATACTTTTACAGATTTTCCAGGGAAACAGAAAAGGGCAATGAATATTCAAGCTTGCTTGTTTCCTCCTGTCAAGGAAGTTGGAGTTCTAACTTAAAAAAAAAAAAAGATCTTAATCTGATTTAATCTTGTTTCTCTTGTGTTATCTTTTTCACTCAAGTGAATGTTTTTGTTGAAACATGTTCTCCAAGGTCAGTGTCGTAAGGCTACTGTACATGGAGATATGCCAGTTATTTTATGCGGCTTGTTTGTTCTTGTTCATGCAGATATGTATGTACATGGACCTTCAAAACAACTTCTCTGTCTTGGTTTATAATGGGCTGTACATATACTGCTGAAATGAAAAAAAAAAAAGAGATTAAAGGGGAAAAATACAGCTACTAAGCCATGTCTGGGCAAAATTCAAAGGTCACATGTAAAAAATGTCATCTATTCACATTTAGAACATTTTTTAAACTCTCATTGACCAGATTGTAATATTTATTTTTAAAATTCAAATTGAAAGTAGCAGCTCATTTTCATTTTCCTTTGGTTTATATGATGGCCATCATTACTAAAATTTAATTGCAGTATTCCCTCTCAGATTAGCATATTTGCAAGACGTTCAATTTTATTTTTTTATGATTTTACATTTATTTTTCTAAAAATTCCTGTATTTTTGAAACCAGATACCTGCTGTAATACTTTGTTTAAACTCTATATTTCTCCAAGTTTTTTGTGTCATACTGATTCACAAAATTCAGTACAATGTTTTGACTGGGTGAAGTGATTTAATTATTATTAACAGTACCTGGTCAGTTGAATTATTTCCCTCTTTCTAGATTTGGTAAAATGTGAAAATTAATTGATATTATATTGAAAATTCTCTTGAAGGTGTGATAATTATCTTTCAAGGAAGACAAAATAAGGAACGTAAATTTTTCAGTTCCTTTCACCAAAGCAATGAACAGTTTTGTTATTAATAAACAATTTTTAGCAGCTTGAAATTTAGTTTAAAAAATATTTTAACTTTGTGAAGAATGCCACTCTCTTCCAAAGATATATTGTTCCATTAATTTTTGAATATATCTGTCATCTAGTTGTTATCTTTTTGTTGCTTTCAAGAGTAACCAGAAATCAGTTCTGTTTCTGAGGTTTTGGAAAGCATATAATACATGTGGTTGCCTTATCACATGCCAATGAATTGCTCACTATGAAATATATTTTATCAATGAGCTGTGTGCTGTTGTTATAATGCATTTCACTATACATAACAATCATAGTGTTTGTTGTCCATTTGCTCAACATATTGCTCTTTATTTATCTTTCAACTAATCTAAACAAATGTCACTTATGCCAACGTGCAATGAATGAGGTTTTGAACATGTTAGGGCTTTGGCCAAACTGATTGTAAGACAGGTCCTTGCAAGGTTTCTGGTGCTATCTTGACAGTGGTACACACAGAATTCAAATTGAAGTAAGTTCATGGGACGTTGCCTGGTTTTAAGCCTGTGTAACTCTGTGTAAATATATCTGAGTTTGATAGTATTTGCTTCAAAACTAGAGAACAGCCTATGACAGCTGTGAGCAGATTTCGTTTTACTTCATTACTTTCATGCCCTTCATATCAAATTACAAGCATCATGAGGAAAACATTTACAACAGTGTTTAAGGTTGTCAGAAGTAGTGATCTTACTTTTAGAAACATCAATGGCATAGCTGATTTCCTAATAAAAAAAAGAGTTTAAAAGTATAGTAAACCCAGCAAATCTGATCTGAGAGCAAAATTACAGTGGTTCAAAACCAGTCTGAGTTCCATACATTCACTGTAGTTTTATTGGATTTACCCTTGAGTCAAGGTGGTGGTGGAAACCATGGAAGGGTCCTCTAGCCCAATCTACTCACTAGCCCATAGACAGACTGACAGAGCATCCGAAAATGTACATATAAAATATTCTGATCGACTGACGGACCTTAGCAAATCTCTAGATCTTCGCCATCAGTCTAAACTGCTTTAGTTGCACTCTGTTATTAATATTTATGTTCATGATGCCAACTCCTAAAACCATGGTTTGTGTAACTTTGAGTCAGTGAATTTTTACAATCTGTGAGCTTACATGTACAACATATTTATAGAATGCAATGGTGTATCAAACCTGCTTAGTTCTGAAAATTTGTTTCATTACATCGGATGCTTGTTATATATTAATGTGACAAATTCTAGTCATTGTTTTGCTGGTGAAATAACTGGTTACACTAGGTTTATTTGTTATATCTAGAGGTTTGTTTTATATGGGTTTGTCATACTCTTGTTTCATGTCATTATTCCTTTCAATGTGACAACAAAATTGTACACTGTAGAAGACACATGTAGGATTAAGTTTTGGTTAACTGTGTGAGATCTTCTTTATCTCTTATACTTCATATTGTGTTTTAGTTCTGTTAAATTTTTAATCATACATGTAGCCCATTGACCACACAAGAGAAAGTACTGCTCATAGTTTTGATATAACACAGCCTAGGAATTATTCTGGGTAGAACCAGGGGTTTCATCAAGGGCCGGGAATCAGGAAAAATTTCTGTGAGGATGATTTTGCCCGGCTGATTTAACCATCTAGAGGTTTAAGGTTTTGTTATAAAGAAGATTAGTTCAAAATGTTTTGTTTGCCTGTGAAAACCAGAAATACCCTCCTGCAGAAAACGTTAATGCAACCCTTGGGTAGAACCACTTGGTATGGCATAATAAACAGTAACACATGAAAGTACAACTCAGTGGTTTTCATTTAAATGTTACATACTAGGAAGTTCTCTATGAAGTTACATATAGAACCAGGTCAATCGATGTAGGGTCTTTCTATTCCAGGATAATAGTCAAAAGTATAGAAATTGAATAAGGATACTTAGGCAGTTTTGCTTTTGTAAATGAATGGTGATTAGTGGACAGTTTAGAGTGCTAATGAGGAACCATCAGTTCAGGTGTAATGGCGAGTACTGATGAAAATGATGATGGCAAGCTATCTAATGAGATCTCATTAATTTGTTGCTTTGTTTAACTTGTCACTGTTTCATAAAGAAGTGTGATTACTGTGGAAACGATGTATGGCTGATGAGTGTAAAAATAGTATGAAAAGTGAAGAGGTAGATTAAAGTTACAAAGAGGAAAGAAAATCATAAGATAATGAAATTCTTGGACATCAGTGATTTCATGCATGTATATAATTTTTTTCTGTACTGGACACCTACTGTACATGTATCTGATTTTTTTATGTGGTCCCTTACAAGTGAAAGCATATGGAATTGCGCACTATTTTTATTTTAAGTACATTTTTTTCTTAACAGAGATTGTGTTGCCCTGAGGATTTAGCTCTTATTGACCAAGCAGGAGGTCTGTATGGGAGAATGTTGACCGAAGCCATGAGTACAGTGTTTGGTCTGTACACATGACTGAGGTCAAGATTCTCCCAAATAGACCAACTAAGCTCGGTTAATGAGATGCTTATTATATTGCAAACAAGAAAAATTTAATTTGTTTAATATAACTGGTTTGTTCTAGCTGAAATTTTGCTTACTAATGGTGACGAGCTGAACTTAAATCTGCCAAAGCTTGCTCATCCTCTTTCCCTTTTTTTTTTTTTATCAGGCTTTTTAGTACTTGCATTATGTGAATATTTTCTGGAACTAATATTTTTAGAAGAAATTAGTCAATATGTTTGTATTTTAGTTTGCAACTTTTTCACCGCAAGATGTAATTGGTCTAGATGCCGGTCTAGATGGGAAAATCAAGACTGCGGTCGACATCGATTTCAGCTGATCTAATTCGTGAATTTGGTAGTTCCCAGTCCTTGTGAGACACAGTCATGTAATAAGTGTGTAGTATAGAAAGTAAAATTTACTGCTGTGTGAAAAAGCATCCATATTGTTAGTTATGTTTAGCTTTTTCAGTTTTTGAGTCCTTGAATTTCGAAACCAAAATACAATTGAAAAGTGAAATTTAGCATGTGAAAGTTTTGATGGATCATTACAGCCCCCCAAGAAAACAGTTGTCTTACGTCATAAACTATTTCCATAAAATTCTTCCAAGACACATGAGGTTTGATCTAAACAACTGCAACAACAAACAAAATAATGACCTAGCACTATCCACGTGATCATGGAGTCTTCAGTTGTAAATACAGAAATGTTTAATATTTTTAATGTTTGCCTTTTTCAGGTGCAACATCACCTACTAGTGTTCCTGATTCGGTGCCCAAACTGCTCCCTGTGGTAAAGAGAAGCAATAGTTCCCAGGGAATACCAGACCCTGTGATACCACCTTCAGTGCCCAAACTGCTCCCTGTGTTGAAGAGGAGTAACAGTTCCCAGGGAATTCCCAACCCTGTGGTATCCCCTGTTGTATCTCCGACAGCAACCTCTCCACCACCAGTCAAGATCAAACAAGAGAAACCAGAATCTCCTATGGATTTCTCTCCTTGCCAAGAATCCAAGAAGGTATGGCATTGGTTTACTTACCAATTTATCACTTTCTAATTAGAATTCTAGAAGCCTTGGGCTGGGTTGTTCAAAGCCCTATAAGCTAACCCAGGATTAGCAAGTCTTCAGTTTTTTTTTTCGGCGAGGCTTTCTGGTTAAATTGTTTGTCCGTCAGTCTTGAGCTTGATTAATCTCAAACTACACAAAGCTAAAGAGGTGGAAAATATCTTTGTACGAGAAGAATTGTTACTTTCTTGGTTAAGTTTTAATCCTGGGTTAATGTTAACTGGCTTTTGAACAACCCGGTACTGGTGATTAGCCAAGCATTACATTTAGTTACATGCAACTTTACACATTGACTCCTCACTGCCAATAGCACTGTGAACGAGTACCTAGGGTGGAACATGTCATAGAAATTGAAAAAGTTGTCTGGTTAAAAAACTTTATTGAGGTATAAGCTTTTCATTGCCGACTTGCAGCCTTTCATGAATGGTAAAAAAACAGGGTGAATTAATGCATGAATAAAATCATATAGTGGATTGTGAA
Organism: Orbicella faveolata; assembly: GCF_042242905.1. Classification (NCBI taxonomy): domain Eukaryota; kingdom Metazoa; phylum Cnidaria; class Anthozoa; order Scleractinia; family Merulinidae; genus Orbicella; species Orbicella faveolata. The sequence goes on along the minus strand of NW_028301547.1, from coordinate 10,118,234 downwards.
AAAGTTACAGAATAAAACTGTGACTAAAAGAATTAGCTGCTAAAAGACAAGTATTTTAAAACTAGTGTAGCCCAAGGATATGAAATTGCTGCAGGTATTTTGGTCTATTTTGCATGTCTGTGAACTTTGTAATGTATGCGCTTTTAGTGTTTTCTAAGCCTGTACAATAATAGAGTTCTGCCTAGGTAATGGCTTTGCATTATTGTCCATTTTTGGAGATTTTTATATATTGATGTATAGTGTCTGCTCTAGGCCATTTTGCTTCATTTTTCAAGTTATAATTGATTATGACATACACTACAATCAAGATATTGTACATAAATAATTATTATGGTTAGTTTTGGTTTCATGCTATAACAAGTTGTCTCTATTGACCATTATCAACTTTATTAAGATGTACATGTAGTATGCCTGAATGTCTTTCTAGAAAGCCCATTGTCACTGCAATATTACATAACATTACTGTCTGATTCATGTAATGCTATGCACTCCCATGATTGCAGTATTGTACTCTTTATTGGTATGTTAGACAGACAATTGAAGGGTGTCTAGTGACCTTGTGCCTCTGAACTAATAAAAATACACGTAGAGTTACTGTAATTGGGTTTCTATAGTCTCATTCTCTCAAGTATTTGTTTGCATTACATTAATTAATTAATTCTAAAAGTGATGAAAAGTTCTCTTTTTCTCAAGAAGAGAATGTTAATATTGAAATTTGAGTTCGTTGTTTTGCTACATGTATTTCAGGACTTAAACTGAATTCAATCTGGCTTTGTGGAGGACAATAAATTAAAATAAATGGATTTGATTAGTGTTGTTCTGGATCTGTAGTTGATCATTATTTTGTTTACTGGCCAGGAGCTGAAAATCTGTTGCTACTTATAACTGATTCAGAAATCATGATCACCCGCTATGCTTTGCTTGTTTTATGACAATGGTCAACCATGAGAGTATTATAAATTCCCCAATCTCTTTTAAGTTCATTCTTTACCTGACTGATTTGAACATCCAACCTACAGCAGCAACAAGAAGATGCCACTAGTGGAGAGAGTGGAATTGACGAGACCAGTACAAACGACGATTGGTGTGCTGTGTGCCGTAATGGAGGAGAGCTACTTTGCTGTGACACTTGTCCAAGAGTCTTCCACTTACAGTGTCATGTTCCCTGCCTTGCCACCCTTCCAAGGTATCTTAGAAAACAGCTAAAAGAAAATACATACGTTGATTGGTTTAAAATCATGTTTCTATAACTTGATGGAAACAGAGTACACATTCTCTATTTCTTAAATATTGTGTTTAGAGATGTATAATTTGAACACTGCCTGAAGAAAGTCCAAGTATGTGGGGGTTATTTGCAGAATGCAGAGCAACCATTACCCTGACACTAACTAACCTTAATATAACAAAATCAACTCTACATGAGCCAACCCAAACCCTAGTAACCCCTAAACTAGAATAAAAAAGGCATTTGGTAGTTTTGTATGCTGCAAATTGCACACACCAAATGTTTTCCAGCAATTATAGTTAACAGCAGTAATCTTCGGAAATTTTTTACCGCAAAAATACAGTATTAATACAGTAATAGTGCACCAGCTCTACATTGAAACTGATCTTGTTTTCCTACAGTGATTCATGGAGCTGTGGTTTATGTCAGCATGTTGACTGGAACTTCTTAAAGCAGAAAGGTATGTTGAGTGGGCAAAATTATCATTAATATGCAACTTATTGTCACCAATAGGCTAGAAATTGTTCCAGCTGCGAACCCCTTGCAGCCTGAATGATCTGGACTGGTTAGAATATTAGTAGACATATCATCTAGGTGCTTTCAGACAAATAGGTTCTATTTTCAGTTACTGTAGATCTAGATGTTCTTTCTTTGGCTAATTACAAATAAATCACCTTGTTGGTTATTTATTTTTTTTTTTATCAACCCAGCTCAATGTTAAATCATCTGTTCAGCTAATTTGAGCAAACTATCATAATTATGTCCCATGTATTCTGGAATGGGGACATGAGGGAAGCTGATTATGTTTTGTACTGTTAGTCTGAATCTGAGCTATCAAGTGGGACTTGAATTAGTAAGTATTAGTAAGTATTATAATGTACTCTGAAGTGACGCATTTTTACCTAACAGATAAGGAAACCACCCTTCCAGGCAATAAAAGGCGATCTTCATGTAACGGTCTGACAGAGTATGAGAGAAAGGTAATATCATGATACAACCCTGGTATTAATAGTGAACTTGGCTGATGTCAAAGACATTATTTACTTTGTACTTTTGCAATAACTAGCAACTAATTATGGTGCAGACATTGGTTGAAAGCTATATGGTTCATAAGGAGATAGAGTATGAAAATGGCATACCAGCAGGGCAAATTTCAGAAAACTTGAGAAATTTGTTGTGACTTTTTCAATAGCTGTTATTGCAGTTAAGCCTGCAGTCAAATATTCCTTTGTTTAAATAGGCATACAAAGGAGGCGAACGGGTCAATACAAAGCAAAATTTATTCTTTCGCCTTGTTTGTATGTCAAACCACAGATAACTTCAATAACAGCTATGAACTGAACTTGAAGAGTTTTAAAATGTCAATTGGGACATTTTGGGTAAAATGTTTGACAGACTCAATTGGCTTCAAGCAAGAGGTTTAATCTTTCATGCCACTGCTTTCCTGCACAATTTTGAACTGATTTCTGGGGCCTGCTCTCAATACAAGTGGTAGAAATGAAATCGTAAAATCTTTAAAGCTTTACAATGAAATCAGTTGCTTTGCTAGTGATTCCAAGTGAGTTTTGAGCATTGTATTATATCATTTCTATGGTATGAGAGTCAATGAAAATTAAGCAAAAAATACCTTTATTTGTCTGCTGGGTGCCAATCTATGTTGTGTTCAAATAAATCCTGGGTCTACAAGGCCATGCTTAAAAAAAAATCCCCTGTATTTATTGGAGAATATGGAATATGCATGGTGCAACTAAATCCTGAGATATTTAAGTGCCATCATCTCCGGGGTAGTTAAACCTTCAGTCTATGATCATATATTGATGTTTTAAATTTGTCACTGGTAAGTGTCATATCTTATCATGTCATGTTCAATGATGTATCGGTCAATGAATTGAAGTATTAAAGTACAGCATGATGGTTTTCTTTAAGGTTTGTGAAAAGATTCTACTTGAGCTGTTTTGTCATGCAGACAGTATTCCATTCCAACAGAAAGTCAGCAAATCGGTTAGTGGAACCTTCGATGTAAATAGATGTACCGTAAAAACTCGTGTATAAGCCGCACCTTTTTGCTGAAATTTTGGGCTCAAAATGGCGAGTGTGGCTTATATACGAGACCATTGCTTTCAGAGGGGGCTAATTGCCTAGTTAGGGGTCAGATATAGCACTTAAAAACGTAAGTAAATAAACATTCAACATTTTGAAACCTGTTGCTGTTGTTGATCATTACTTTTAATAGAAGTGGTGGCTCCTAAAGGAGCCTTTGTCTCTTCAGGTTTTAAACCTGAATCTTCTTCGCGAGTAGTTCTTTCAAGTGATTCATTTGTACTTCCTTTGCGCAGCTAAACTCTAACTGGCGTGGAATCTCCATTCCTCCACAAAGCTGCTTACAATGCCTTCTGCGACCGATCACTTCAATACTGATCTCTCCGCCATGTGCAAGAAAATACCCCGCTATTCGTGAGAACTCATGGGGCAAATGACCGACTGTTTCGGTGTTCTTCACAACTTGCACCACGTGTTTATCCATAGGATTGTTAAACTCGCGTTGAGCAACAAGTTTTTCACCAATTGAAGGCTTCCATACATGTTTATAAACATGGTATCCACGCACAGCTGATGTGAAATGGAACTTTTCCATGTTGTTTATCGTTCGTTCGATCGTTCAATTCGATCGATCTATGTGACTCGGCCCAGGCTTCTTATTGGTTTTTAGCTAGCCAATCAAAGTAGAGTGCATCTGTGAGGCGTTGCTAAGTGACCTAACCAAGCCGCATGCTTGTGGCTGTAAATAAACCTGTTTTTTTTGCATGAAAATTGATTCTCAAGGAACTTTATATTCAAATTTTCGATAATATGCTCAGCTTATACGGTTACCTATGTAGCATGGATCCTAAATCATTTTAGTTTTGTAGGTATATTTGTTCTATGATTGTGAAATGTCACAAAAACTTGTGCTAAGAAAACACAAGGATCAAGTCATTCGCAACTTGAGCATGGTTAACCGATTGTCTGTTTATTGTCTATTTAAACCAATCAGATTTTACTCTGTTTGATCCGCGCAAGAGTCAAAACATTCGACACGTGTTTTCATACTGTCAGTTTATTGTCATCATGTCAGAAAGGGGTTCTCCCAGAGCATCGTACACTGTGTCTTTTAAACTTCGAGTTGTTGCATATGCTGTAGAAAGAGGAAATTGTGCCGCTGGAAAGCAGTTCAGTATAGATGAAAGCTGTGTGCGTCGCTGGCGCTCGCAATGTGAAAAGCTGCTGAAAACACCGCGAAACAAGTGAGCTCTACGTGGTCGATCTGCTGCATTTCCTGAACTTGAAAAAGAAGTCGCTGCGTGGATAACCGAGAAATGCAAAGCTGGCACTGGCGTATCCACCAATGTCACATGCCTTAAAGCAAAATCAGTGGCGCAAAGGCTAGGACTGGAACAATTTAAGGCATCTAAATGCTGGTGTTATCGTTTCATGGACCGATGTGGCTTCTCCATCAGAAGGCGGACCACAATTGCTCAGAAACTTCCCCAAGACTATGAAGAGAAGTTGATCAAATTTCAGCGCTATGTGATGGCTAAACTGAAGGAGCATGACTTTGATCTTAAATACATTGGTAATGCAGACCAGACCCCACTTACGTTTGACATTGTAACAAACAGTACCGTTGTAGAGAAAGGAGTGAAGAGCGTCCCACTTCTAAGCACAGGTCATGAGAAGGATAGGTGTACTGTTATGCTCACCTGCCTCAGAGATGGAACAAAACTCCCACCTTACGTTGTGTTTAAACGGAAAACACTTCCTAAGAACTGGAACTTTCCCAAAGAGGTTGTTGTCAGGTGCCAGGCAAAGGGCTGGATGGACGAAGCACTCGTGCAGGACTGGTTACGGACCGTTTGGAGTAAAGTTGGTGGCATCAGCAGGCAAAAGTCCATGCTTGTGTGGGATTCGTTCCGAGCCCACTTATCCAAACCAATTCGCTGTACCTTGAGGTCTCTAAATACGGAGCCCGTAGTGATTCCTGGTGGCATGACCAGCATGCTTCAGCCATTGGATGTATCTATCAACAAACCCTTCAAGGACCGCATGAGGGCAAAGTGGCAAGAATGGATGTTAGCTGGAGAGCACACCTTTACTGCTGGAGGTCGTATTCAGAAAGTCGAGCTTGATGAGATCTGCAGATGGATCAGTGCTGCCTGGAATGACATACCAACTGAAATGATTGTGAAGTCGTTTCGCAAGTGCTGTATCACCAACGCAATGGACGGTACAGAAGATGAAGAAATCTGGGAAGAGGAGTCTGACTCGGATCCATTCGCAGACATCGACGAACTGGACGGCGATGAAGAGTTGTACTATGCAAATGACTTCGAGCGACAGCAAGCAGAAATTGCACCTGAATTCTATGAGGCCATTTTCGGTGAAAGTGACAGTGAGGACTTTTATGGTTTCTAACTGAGCTGAACAATAGAACATTTTCACTTTGGACAAAGATTGATGAGACGAACTTCAAATTGTACACATGTAAATAGTTTTTGTGTAAAAGTAAGGATAGGTTAACTTTTTAATATCGATAACACATGTACCCGTTTCTCTTTCGGATACAAATGTATCATTTAGTATTGTAAAATATAATCTACAAGTCCATTTATTTGCGTGTGTATTTCTCTTGTGTCCAGACTCTCTCTTTAAATGACTGCGTGGTTACTAAGCAATCATTTTGCATCGATCGGTCAGAGATTGTTTTGCTCGGATTTCCATTTGAATTTCATCGTTTTCCACTATCGCCTTTAGCAATAAAGGCAACATCTTGTCAAAAGAGCCTCTCTTTAGGAGGATATCGGAAATTCCATTGAAGAATAGCTTGTAAAAGGTATTTCAAGAGTTATTTAGCTCGCAGCAAATACACAGCATCAGATTTGACCAAGCTTACAATGTACAAGTAATCACTTTCTTTTGCTCAGCGCTTTTTAAAGAGTTTTCTTTTTTTCAAAATCAAGCTCGAAATGTGGGGGTGCGGTTTATATACGAGTGCGGCTTATACACGAGTTTTTACGGTATTTGGCAAGAGAACTTTTTCATAATGCAGCAATCCTAGTTGCCTGTCAGGGCTGTCATTGAGTTTCAAGTCAATGGTAGCCTTGATTTTCACACCTGTAACAAACTTGTTACTTATTGAGTGAATTGTATCAACTATAGTCGAGTTCACCTGTAACATCAAGGGTCCATCAAACATACTCAGTCGTGGCAGGTGTTATGGGTTACAGCCCTTATTGACAGCCCTACATGTAAGATTATTTTTCAGTTTGAAATCTTGCAGACAATATATAGGTTTGGTTTGTATTTCTGTTTTCGTGCTGAGGTGTATTGCCAAATCATGTTATATACTCACAAAATCACTTAACAGACAGGCTGTTTTTCAAACAATTCTGGAACAAAATCAAAATCAAAATTGCAGTAATAATGGCTTGTATGTAATTCCCTGTGCTGGTACTCAGAGGGCACCTGGCTTCCACAGGTGGGCAAAACATTTTGAACTGAGCTTCTCTATAAGGCAAGCTTTTCTCTAGATGTTCAAACCAGGTGGGCAAAATTATCCTTACAGCAGGTCAATTTGCATGGCACCCAGCCATGAAAGAAACCCCTGGGTACACTTACATGTAACATATTTTTGTATGGTTCATTGTGCTGTATGTGTAGTTCTGATTGTCTAGATGGTTATATGAAAGTCATTAGAAAACTGCCAAAATAGACACCCCATAAAGGTGGATCACAAACAATGTCCAATGTGTAGTTTCAGTAAATTTAAAACAACACTCTCTTCATCTAATTTCTTATAGGTTCCTAATTATTACAAAGTCATCACACATCCCATGGATTTGTCAAATGTTCGTGCCAAGCTTCAAACACAGAACTTTGCACACTATCAAACCTTTAATGAGTTTGTTAGTGACTGCCGTCTCATCTTTGATAACTGTGCGATATTTAATGAAGTAAGTACTTGTTGCTACAGTAGTACAAAATTTGATTATTTTAAGTTATGCTCGTCTTTTATTTGATTTTAATTATCAGTGAGAGTGTGTATTCTTCCTGCAGAGGTCAGAATTAATGAATATTACCCTCAATCCCTTTGAGGACCTTGTCTCTTTTTGTTTATGGTGCATTTTTTGCACATCACAGCTGTTTTCAGTCACCATTACACTTTCTTCAATGGATTTTAACCATAGTTGCTATGCCTCCCAACTCAAATACGTTTTCTGATTGGAGGAGAATGTTTCACGTCATGGGTCAAAACTCAATAACTCCCCAGGGAAACAACAGCTTGAACTTTCGACATGCATGTGGTCAGGTCTTGCACCTTAAAACCACAGCAAATTTGTGTCAGCCAACATCAAGCAGATGATTTTTTTGCAGTTTGTGCTATTTTTGAATTGGGAGGTACATGTATAAGAAAACACTTAATGACTGGTGCCAAGGGAAACAGTGATTTTCTTTTCCCCTCGGCTTTGCCTTGGGGAACATTGAGGGGGTCAGGGAAACAAAATTCACTGTTTAAGGTCTTGGGACCAGTCATTGAGTGCTTAGTGACATACTTTTAGCAATGTTAGTCCTGTAAACACCTCTCCTCTTTTTCTTCTTGGGTGCCAGCATATTGTCGCTACATAATAAAATGCTGTGTGTTGCCAGTGATGGACCAGTCCAGCAGTTTTACCAATTCTCTGAGCCACTTTGTACCACAGAACAAGAGTCAACCTCCAGTGTTGATGATCAACTTTGATGTGATCTTTTGTTTGGAATTATAATCTGGTTATTTCCTGAATAGCAGTGACTAGAGTTATCTCATTGTTTGTGTATTGTTTGGTGTGTTCTTTCTCAGTGGTGTGACTGACATTTCCACAACTTCAGCAGAAATCATCTCTAGGGTCAAGTGTAAAGTGTTTGTCAGTCGCAGACCAGACTTGTAACACCATCATTGGGCAAACATGCTGTTCACTTGAATCCAAAAATGACTTTGGCTCAGGTTGCTTAAATATCATGTGCTAACAACAGTTCTTTTCAGAACTTCTCTCACCACAAAGATCATATATGACTAACTAATGACACAAGTTCCTGGGTTCAAACTATTTACTATGCCTCTCATTTTATTTCATAGGCGACCTCTGAAGTTGGAAAAATGGGTCACAACTTAGAAATGTATTTTGACACTATACTGAAAACGTATGCACCTGATTTTGTTGAGCCAACTGGAGAACCAAAACCAAAGAGGAAGAAAGATGAAGCAAGGATGTATTTACTGAATCACTAACTTAATCATTATTTTGTTTCCTTTGATTGTAAGAATTGAACATTCAAACCCAGCAATTCTTCAATCAGCACATGAAAAAATGAAGCAGTCACTTCTGCTGTTTTTAATCTATTCTTACCGCAATCTTTATTCCTTTGACCTGGTGAGAAACATTGAACTAGTGTAATAAGACTTTGCTGTAGTTTAGGTCTTTCAGCAGTGCTGTGACTTATCCTATTGTACAATATTATCATGAAAGCATTTGCGCAACTGCCGAGAGGATATTACAGTGCTATGCACATTACTGTTGCCACATAGGAACGTTTGATTAGTTTTTGACAACCTTTTTACATCTTTATAACAACTTCTAATGGTTTCCGTTTCAAGTGGCCAAGCAAACGTCCACAACCTGCCGCCAGTTTCAAACTTGTGTAGGCTGAGACTTTTGAAATTCCTACAAGAATGAATGGTTAATTTGACAACTTAACATCTCCACCCAGGCTTTTAGCCAGATTTGAAAAGTGGGGGTCCAAAATGTGCTATAGGGCCTGCTCAAATGAACAATTTATAAGGCAGCATATGAAAAATAAAACAATTTTCTTTAATGAGTGGCCATCTACGGGATGCCTGGATGCCCATCTGGCTAAAAGCCTGTCTCCACCCATGACAGTTCCCATGTTTTTATGGACCAGTTCAAATAGAAGCCACAAAGAGTTGTCAAAAAGATGTCAAAATTTAATCAAAGACTTTCCCAATTGGCAATGGTATGGTGCTTAGCACCATAATTATTTGTCCATGCACGCCAGTAATTATTATAAATAGTAATCGTCATAATCGTGTAGAACATGTACATGTATATAAATTATGCTAACACTCCAAATATATTTTGTGTGCACAGCAGTGTTAGTGGCAGAGTATTTAAGATTGTCTCAAGGAAGAAAGGCCTATTGAAACACAACTTGCACCAGTTGGATTATTTTTTTAGTTTTTAACTTGCTTTAGGCACAAATGAAAACACATACCATTTAGTTTCCAAAAGTGTTTTGATGTTAAATAATTTCCTTACAATGATTGATTGAGGGGACACACATAAAGGGGAGACTGTCTGAAATACATGTAATTATTGACTGGAAGTTCAGGACTAATGGCTGAAGAAAACACACAGACCTATATTAATTTTTGGTCAGACCCCTAGCTGTGGATAGTTTGGTTTATGCCTGTTTCCAAAGAAAAGAGATCTGAGGTTATAAGCACTCTTAGTGTAACCCAGTAAATTACTCACAGTGTGATCGATAGGTTTGTGTCATGTATCGACTGATAGTCAGCACCAAGATAATGCATGCAATTTTTCATTTATCACTACCTTAAAAAGTGGTGATCAGAAATATATAAACCATCAATGAATCAGTTCAATTTCTGTAGGATGTGGCCTCCAGTTTTAGTATCCACCTGCTATGTCTATCATGGGGTTGGCCATTGCAATGAAGAAACTCTTTTACACTTGGTTTTACATGATTTCATACAAAATAATTTACCATAACGCTGGGTGACTGACGCTTGGAATACTTTTAGCAAATGTTGATGTAAATTTATAGTTGAAAGGAAACAACTCAATTACAGAAAACTGGAACATGTGCATACTAACAAAGGGAGGAACCATTACTCAGATCAGTAACTGGGTTACACTGACAAAAACATTTTGATCACCCTCTTGGTTTGTAGAGATAATCTGTATTTATGACTCGAGCTTGTAGTCAAATATTTACAATCCTTAATAAGTTGATAAAACAAGGTGAATTAACTCCTGTCATATGGCAAATTTCAAAAGTTGACATTCTGTTTGCTTGTGCAAAAGGTTAATGAGTGTGATTCTCAGATGACCCTAAGATCACTTGGTCTCCCTCCCTCCCAAGAGCTAGTATTTGAAACATCAGTCTTTCAGATTTACTAAGACATAATTTTAGACTACCTTTACCCATTCCAAGTTGATAATCAACTAGTGTTAATCAAATAGTGTTTCATGTATCCTAGCCGATGCAGCATAATAGACTAATCTCTGTCTTTGGTTTGTTGAATAGCAATTAAGCATGGAGATATTTTTATAACAATTATATCAATACACAAATTGATTTTAGAGTACAATATTAATTTACTGTTTCTTTCTTTAGCAAAACAAATATCACACCCTACAAACATTTAAAGATGGGCCCTGGGGGATGGGATAGAATTTTCAGGCCTTAGGGCTTTACGATTGAGGGAATTGTGCGAAGTCTCCCACATCCACCACTGAAAATGTTTACATCACAAAACAAATTCACTGGTGAAGGAGCTTCAGACGTTCGCAACAACATAAACATTTTTCTCTCGACAGGAATTTTATCTTGATGAAGTGAGCTAAGACTAATGATGGGTGTAAGGCATGGTTCCAGAAAATATCCATATATCCCCATAAATTATATAGAAGATGGTTGAAAATTTGAGGGGGTGTGGTCTCACAAGCCAAAAAATTTATATTGAGGGATGGGAGGGTATGGGTATTTTGTGGAACAATACAATAAAACATGAGTTTTTATCATGCTGTAGTGATGTGATTTTTCTGTGAAATGACATTATTTTGAAATAGTTGTCTATTCTGTACTTTAATCCACACAAGCATAGCTTTAGTAAATATTAGTTTTATGTGGGAGTTCACATTTTCCTATCGTACTTAAGGAAATTTTTAGTAACCTTGAAACTCTTAGGATTTGTGACTGATTTTCAGATTGAGGTGTATCACTTTGACCTTTATCATCAAAATAATTAACTCGCATAAGGAGAGTAAAAAGTATATGAACTAGTCATCTAAAGTCAGGATGTTCTCCAGTCAGTAATAAATTATTTATTAGAGTTGATATTGTTTCATGTATTTAGCTGTAGGTTTGCCTTATGGCTAGTTAAAGTAGATTTCATGTTGGATAAATGACCACATAATACTCTGTTTAGATTGAAAACAGCAAGTGTTCAAGGCTGTTTTACATGATGACTGCCAACTACAACTAGACATGCCTAACTGTGGTTATTCAACTTGTGTCCCTTAAAGTATTTTGCTCTCCTGAAAGTGAGTGCTTGAACTTGTAGAGTAGCATTCAATACAAGTTTTGTCTAATTTTGTTGAATTTTCTTGCATTCTCAAGTTATCATTTAAAAACCAGCCTTCATGGAGAAACAATCACAGTATTTTCTATTAAGTTGCAAATAGAAACTGATTTAATACATGTAGATTACGTATACTATTAGCGCACAACTAAGTGGGCAGTAACATTGTGTGTTATCAAGGTTCAGTAGGTCCTGTAGAGGATAAGAAAACTGAGAAATTTACATTAGAATGTAAACAATATCAAATTGCAATCTCTCTCATTTCCCTTGCCCAAAACATCTGCTCTGCTTGCCAAGATGTACAGTAGTTCACCTGAAGTTGTTCTTCTGAACAGTAATGTTACAAGAGTTTTTGCTCACTTTTCAATCAAAGATTAGTTTTGATTCATTTATACTGGTGACCCCTAATTTTAAAGTGTCTTTGGACCTCACAATTATTTTACACCACATTCCTGAGTGATAACAGTAGTATCATTAAATTATTTTTGTCAATACTCACGTGATGTAAACTGAAGTCATTCAATAAAGAAAGTGGTATATGTACCAAAGACTGTGATAGAAAGTGTACATGTTATCTTTACAGAATAGAAGCACAGCTAGTATGTGCTAACCTCTCATTTGGGTTTACCCCGCATGGGTTTCAGCAACAGTGAGTTGTGAGCTAATGGCAAGTCAGGAATTGCAGCAGTGGCAGAGCTAGGCTGGGAGTGGTCTCTCTTCGCTCGAACATCTGCAGGGAACACAAATGAACAGTCAGCAGCCAAGCTTTGCTGTTTGCCTCTGTTGGTTTGTGCTCTTCCCCTCAGATTTTCGAGCAAAACAGTGACTGTTCACAGTCTATGGGCAAGGGTGCAAGTCACTGCTTTCCCAGTCACCAAAGGACCCGAATTCTGGGCTAAGAATGTGCTCCTGCAATGCTCATTGACATTTCCATGCTGGGCAGCCAAGCCTAGAGCATGCACAGTCCCATGAAAAAAAAAAAAAAAAAATTGGACAGCCAAACCTAGCTCTCTAACATGGATACCACAAGGGCCGAGCTTAAGTGACTGTGTTACGCAGTGTCCATACAATAAGTCTGACCAATCACAACTCAAAAGGGATCAACCTGATTGGTGAAAGAAAAAAACCCCTGGACCTCATTGCAACAGCACACTAGCCACAAATTACATGGCGAACTCTGCAAGATAAACTTAATTCTGCTCTGCAATTGGCTACCCATGTGGGGATATTTTGCAGATCAAGAATGCCCACTGTATTCTGCAAGAAAATGATATTCTTTAGGCCATAAATCCTTAGAAGGGCAAGGTCACAGTAATTTAGGTAACTCTGGGTTTCAACTTAGCAGAGGAAGTCTTTTATCTCATATCAGAGAGATTATAAAATAGCACTTCTCCATGAAGTGACATTGACCTGAAAAACATTGGGCTGTTTCTCAGTTAACCCTGCTGTGATCGGTTAAATAACCTCCAATTTTCTCCATCCATGCCCCTTATGGCTTGACTGTGTTTCTTTCGAGTGCTACTGTTTTGTTCTGTTATTGTGATAATTTCAGTTAATTCTAGGATTGCCTAAAATTCAGTCAAGCCCTTCTGGTCTAGATGGGTGGCTTTTGGCCTCATTCTTTTGTGTTTTATATATAGAAAAACAACTTGGGAAATATCCAGCCATGACTCATGGTTAGTCAACAACTTATATGTATTATTCAGAGCATTAGTATTTATCACTAAACAGTCCAGATGAAGAATTAAGGAGGTGGTATCAGTATGGGTTACAAAAAAAAAAAAAAAAAAAACCGAAAAGGAACTAAAACCAGGCATTTTTCTTTCAACTTTTATTATTTTGTACAGTTGCAACATTGTTTACGCCACCAGGACACATGCCCCTCCAACTTCCTTGATTTTTTCCTCTGCTCTACGACTAAAAAACTTAGCCTTCACAATCACAGGCTGTTTAGGGAGAAGACCTTTACCAAGCACCTTGTAGTAACCCTGAAAGTAAGAACAATTACCATTTTTTTGTTATGTACACAGATAAACTATCACCCTGCCACTGTCAATGTGAGTTTAGCTTCCTACAGAAGGTTGAAGATGCAAAATCTAACACTCATGCATACATGTAGGAGTGCGTTCTCGTCCCCAGAGGCCGCACTCCTTTTGGTCAGCGCCAAGAATCACGACCTCTGGGAAGGTCCAACACCGGAAGTCTGTGGTTCACGGAGTGCCAGAGCTTGATCTGACTTTCATAGAAACTACATGTAGTCCATTACAGGTGCTACTACCACACCATTTGTCAGATCACCCTAACATTTTGCTGCTACTAAATTATATATGCTACTGGGCGGAGGGATGCACAATGTATGTGAGGCCCACTAGCACTTGAACAGGGACTGCTCAATCCAGAGTACAAGTACATCCATGTGGACTTACCATCAAGTGTTTTCAAGGTGCAACAAGTCTAACTATCCAGGACAAGCAGTTTTTTAGTATGGACTAGGGATCTCAAAACAAGCAAAGTTTTTCCACCAAAGGACCCAAATTGTAGCTCTTCATTTTATTTTTAATGTATCCATAGTGAAAAAAAAAACATATATCACTTTTCCTGAGGTCACTTTACCTTTATGAGCAAGTTCACATAGACAGGCAGATAAAGTCAACATGTTTAGCAATAATTGGGTTAACACACTGAAAATTTGTCCATAAAATCTTGCTCTTAGCTGGCGAATTTACTCAACATCCTGCCTTAAAGTTTGAACAGTACGTGGGGTTTTCCCTTCAATACAACTAGCTTAGATAATTCAACATTTCTTTGACACACTTACAGCTCTAACGACATCGATAACTGGTGCTGGGCCATCTGTCTTGTCCTTGTAGTACTGCCTAGTCTGCTCACTGACAAGGGACCACAGCTTGTCCAGGTTAACACTTGGTCTATGGTACTTGTTCATTGTCTTGTGAAAATATCGCATGCCTACTTTACCAAAGTAGCCTGGATGGCTGTAAGGAGTCCAGAGATCAAAACATTAACTCTCCAAAGAGGTTACTCTACATTTCTTGTTATGACCTTTTTGGGGGCTCACTTAAAGTTTTCCTTTATCTCAATACTTAGGAAAGAAACGTTAGAGTGTTCTGACTACTTGTGGCTAGATGCCATGATATTTACCCACTTACAACAAACAACAACAATAATAATCTTTATTTTCTTTCATTGTAAAATTACATGTTATTTGAGCCACGAATAGCAAGAGCTAATCTAACAACTACAAAGGAGAAAAAAACATTTAACGTACAAGTACTCCAGGTTTGAAAGTTCATTTGAAGCAACATTGCACTTTGAGAGTTTGTATTAAAGTCAACAATGTGTTTGTTATTCTTCAACCATATCATGCTATCCCATGACAAGTCTATGCCTACAGTAGAACCATCACTATCTTGAACTCAATAATCTCCAAACTTCCTGTGACCTCAAAACCAAATCATTTTCCCTTGGATATGCTATTTCAGTCACTTACTATCGGCTACCTTGAACTTCTGACATCTCACACTATAGTGGGGTTTAACTGTAGCTGCAGACAGCAGTTACAATTTTTTTCCAAATGTCACAGTGCTAGTATAAGTGAGAAATCATATACATATATATATATATCTGTAACTCACTATTTATCAAAGTTGATCCTGTGATGATGCTGTCCTCCAGCATTACCACGACCACCAGGATGTTTTCTGTGCTTTCCTGCAAACACACCACAGATATCACTTGGTCATATGACCACAACAGAAAAACTTCCAAGTCAAACACAAATTATATAGCGATAACAACTGAGCAGAATACGAAACTAGACAGGAGAAAAAGAGGACAATTTGCAATCCTCTTTCCCACGTCCTTATGTCCTCGTAAGACAAGCCTATATTAACTTAAAAGCCATTGCCGTAATTTAAATATTGTTTTGTACACCTTTTTTGGATTTTTATAAACATCTCCTTCCTACTTACTACCGAAGACTTCACAGGTTCGTTAGTTTTAGGTTCTCACAAAGTGACAGAACGGACGAACATTTGAGCAATAAACAATGCAACAAGTCTTGATGATAAGCTT